>NW_027043619.1:0-62421 GCF_036013475.1 Columba livia | reverse complement strand
TTCTTTGGGCTTTCTTTGGGCTTTCTTTGGGCTTTGTTTCCCCTTTCTTTGGGCTTTCTTTCCGCTTTCTTTGGGCTTTCTTTGGGCTTTCTTACCCTTTTCTTTGGGCTTTCTTTCCCCTTTCTTTGGGCTTTCTTTGGCTTTCTTTCCCCTTTCTTTGGGCTTTCTTTCCCCTTCCTTTGGGCTGTCTTTCCCTTTCTTTGGGCTTTCTTTCCCCTTTCTTTGGGCTTTCTTTCCCCTTTCTTTGGGCTTTCTTTCCCCTTTCTTTGGGCTTTCTTTGGGCATTCTTTGGTCTTTCTTTGCGCTTTCTTTCCCCTTTCTTTGGGCTTTCTTTTGGCTTTCTTTCCCCTTTCTTTGGGCTTTCTTTCCCCTTTCTTTGGGCTTTCTTTGGGCTTTCTTTGGGCTTTGTTTCCCCTTTCTTTGGCTTTCTTTCCGCTTTCTTTGGGCTTTCTTTCCCTTTTCTTTGGGCTTTCTTTCCCCTTTCTTTGGGCTTTCTTGGGCTTTCTTTCCCCTTTCTTTGGGGTTTTCTTTGGGCTTTCTTTCCCCTTTCTTTGGGCTTTCTTTGGGCTTTCTTTCCCCTTTCTTTCCCCTTTCTTTGGGCTTTCTTTCCCCTTTCTTTCCCCTTTCTTTGGGCTTTGTTTCCCCTTTCTTTGGGCTTTCTCTTCCACTTTCTTTGGGCTTTCTTTCCCCTTTCTTTGGGCTTTCTTTCCACTTTCTTTGGGCTTTCTTTCCCCTTTCTTTGGGCTTTCTTTGGGCTTTCTTTCCCTTTCTTTGGGGCTTTGTTTCCCCTTTCTTTGGGCTTTCTTTCCACTTTCTTTGGGCTTTCTTTGGGCTTTCTTTCCCCTTTCTTTGGGCTCTCTTTCCCCTTTTCTTTGGGCTTTCCTTGGGCTTTCTTTGGGCTTTATTTGGGCTTTCTTTCCCCTTTCTTTCCACTTTCTTTGGGCTTTCTTTGAGCTATCTTTGCGGTTTCTTGGGCTTTCTTTCCCTTTCTTTGGGCTTTCTTTCCCCTTTCTTTGGGCTTTCTTTCTCCTTTCTTTGGGCATTCTATCCCCTTTCTTTGGGCTGTCATTCCCCGTTCTTTGGGCTTTCTTTCCCCTGTCTTTGGGCTTTCTTTCCCCTTTCTGTGGCCTTTCTTTCTCCTTTCTTTGGGCTTTCTTTCCCCTTTCTTTGGGCTTTCTTTGGGCTTTCTTTGGCTTTCTTTGGCTTTTCTTTCCCCTTTCTTTGGGCTTTCTTTCCCCTTTCTGTGGGGCTTTATTTGGGTTTTCTTTGGGCTTTCTTTCCCCTTTCTTTGGGCTTTCTTTCCCCTTTCTTTGGGCTTTCTTTCCCTTTCTTTGGGCTTTCTTTCTCCTTGTCTTTGAGCATTCTTTCCCTCTTTGGGCTGTCATTCCCCGTTCTTTGGGCTTTCTTTCCCTGTCTTTGGGCTTTCTTTCCCCTTTCTTTGGCCTTCTTCTCCTTTCTTTGGGCTTTCTTTCCCTTTCTTTGTGCTTTCTTTGGGCTTTCTTTGGGCTTTCTTTCCCCTTTCTTTGGGCTTTCTTTCCCCTTTCTGTGGGCTTTATTTGGGTTTTCTTTGGCTTTCTTTCCCCTTTCTTTGGGCTTTCTTTCCCCTTTCTTTGGGCTTTCTTTGGCTTTCTTTCCCCTTTCTTTGGGCTTTCTTTCCCCCTTCTTTGGGCTTTCTTGCGCTTTCTTTCCCCTTTCTTTGGGCTTTCTTTGGGCTTTCTTTCCCTTTCTTTGGGCTTTCTTTGGGCTTTCTTGGGCTTTCTTTCCCTTTCTTTCCCCTTTCTTTGGGCTTTCTTTGTGGCTTTCTTCCCATTTCTTTCCCTTTCTTTGGGCTTTCTTTCCCCTTTCTTTCCCCTTTCTTTGGCCTTTCTTTCCCCTTTCTTTGGGCTTTCTTTGGGCTTTCTTTCCCCTTTCTTTGGGCTTTCTTTGGGCTTTCTTTCCCCTTTCTTTGGGCTTTCTTTGGGCTTTCTTTGGGCTTTCTTTGGGCTTTCTTTCCCATTTCTTTGGGCTTTCTTTCCCCTTTCTGTGGGCTTTCTTTGAGCTTTCTTTGGGCTTTCTTTGGCTTTCTTTGGGCTTTCTTTCCCCATTCTTTGGGCTTTCTTTCACCTTTCTTTGGGCTTCCTTGGGCTTTCTTTGGGCTGTTCTTTCCCCTTTCTTTCCACTTTCTTTGGGCTTTCTTTGGGCTTTCTTTGGTCTTTCTTTCCCCTTTCTTTGGGCTTTCTTTGGCTTTCTTTGGCTTTCTTTCCCCTTTCTTTGGGCTTTCTTTCCCCTTTCTTTTGGGCATTCTTTGGTCTTTCTTTGCGCTTTCTTTCCCCTTTCTTTGGGATTTCTTTGGGCTTTCTTTCCCCTTTCTTTGGGCTTTCTTTCCCTTTCTTTGGGCTTTCTTTGGGCTTTCTTTGGGCTTTGTTTCCCCTTTCTTTGGGATTTCTTTCCGCTTTCTTTGGGCTTTCTTTGGGCTTTCTTTCCCTTTTCTTTGGGCTTTCTTTCCCCTTTCTTTGGGCATTCTTTGGGCTTTCTTTCCCCTTTCTTTGGGCTTTTCTTTCCCCTTTCTTTGGGCTGTCTTTCCCCTTTCTTTGGGCTTTCTTTCCCCTTTCTTTGGCTTTCTTTCCCCTTTCTTTGGGCTTTCTTCCCCTTTCTTTGGGCTTTCTTTCCCCTTTCTTTGGGCTTTCTTTGGGCATTCTTTGGTCTTTCTTTGCGCTTTCTTTCCCATTTATTTGGGCTTTCTTTGGGCTTTCTTTCCCCTTTCTTTCCCTTTCTTTCCACTTTCTTTGGGCTTTCTTTGGGCTTTCTTTGGGCTTTCTTTGGCTTTGTTTCCCCTTTCTTTGGGCTTTCTTTCCGCTTTCTTTGGGCTTTCTTTGGGCTTTATTTCCCCTTTCTTTCCACTTTCTTTCGGCTATCTTTGGGCTATCCTTGCGGTTTCTTGGGCTTTCTTTCCCCTTTCTTTGGGCTTTCTTTCCCCTTTCTTTGGGCTATCTTTCTCCTTTCTTTGGGCTTTCTTTCCCCTTTCTTTGGGCTGTCATTCCCCTTTCTTTGGGCTTTCTTTCCCCTTTCTTTGGGCTTTCTTTCCCCTTTCTTTGGGCTTTCTTTGGGATTTCTTTGGGCTTTCTTTGGGCGGTCTTTGGGCTTTCTTTGGGCTTTCTTTCCCCTTTCTTTGGGCTTTCATTCCCCTTTCTGTGGGCTTTATTTTGGCTTTCTTTGGGCTTTCTTTGGGCTTTCTTTCCCCTTTCTTTGGGCTTTCTTTCCCCTTTCTTTGGTCTTTCCTTGGGCTTTCTTTGGGCTTTCTTTGGGTTTTCTTTCCCCTTTCTTTCCACTTTCTTTGGGCTTTCTTTGGGCTTTCTTTGGCTTTCTTTCCCCTTTCTTTGGGCTTTCTTTCCCCTTTCTTTGGGCTTTCTTTCCCCTTTCTTTGGCTTTCTTTCCCTTTCTTTGGGCTTTCTTTCCCCTTTCTTTGGGCTTTCTTTCCCCTTTCTTTGGCTGTCATTCCCCTTTCTTTGGGCTTTCTTTCCCCTTTCTTTGGGCTTTCTTTCCCTTTTCTTTGGGCTTTCTTTGGGCTTTCTCTGGGCTTTCTTTGGGCATTCTCTGGGCTTTCTTTCCCCTTTCTTTGGGCTTTCTTTCCCCTTTCTTAGGGCTTTCTTTGCGCTTTCTTTCCCCTTTCTTTGGGCTTTCTTTGGGCTTCTTTCCCCTTTCTTTGGGCTTTCTTTGGGGCTTTCTTTGGGCTTTCTTTCCCCTTTCTTTCCCCTTTCTTTAGGCTTCTTCTTGGGCTTTCTTCCCATTTCTTTCCCCTTTCTTTGGGCTTTCTTTCCCCTTTCTTTCCCCTTTCTTTGGGCTTTCTTTCCCCTTTCTTTGGGCTTTCTTTGGGCTTTCTTTCCCCTTTCTTTGGGCTTTCTTTGGGCTTTCTTTCCCCTTTCTTTGGGCTTTCTTTGGGCTTTCTTTGGGCTTTCTTTCCCCATTCTTTGGGCTTTCTTTCCCCTTTCTTTGGGCTTTCCTTGGGCTTTCTTTGGGCTTTCTTTCCCTTTCTTTCCACTTTCTTTGGGCTTTCTTTAGGCTTTCTTTGGTCTTTCTTTCCCCTTTCTTTGGGCTTTCATTGGGCTTTCTTTGGGCTTTCTTTCCCCTTTCTTTGGGCTTTCTTTCCCTTTCTTTGGGCTTTCTTTGGGCATTCTTTGGGTCTTTCTTTGCGCTTTTCTTTCCCCTTTCTTTGGGATTTCTTTGGGCTTTCTTTCCCTGTCTTTGGGCTTTCTTTCCCCTTTCTTTGGGCTTTCTTTGGGCTTTCTTTGGGCTTTCTTTGGGCTTTTCTTCCCCTTTCTTTGGGCTTTCTTTGGCTTTCTTTGTACTTTCTTTGGGCTTTCTTTCCCCTTTCTTTGGGCTGTCTTTCCCCTTTCTTTGGGCTTTCTTTCCCCTTTCTTTGGGCTTTCTTTCCCCTTTCTTTGGGCTTTCTTTCCCCTTTCTTTGGGCTTTCTTTGGGCACTCTTTGGTCTTTCTTTGCGCTTTCTTTCCCCTTTCTTTGGGCTTTCTTTTGGCTTTCTTTCCCCTTTCTTTGGGCTTTCTTTCCCTTTCTTTGGGCTTTCTTTGGGCTTTCTCTTGGGCTTTGTTTCCCCTTTCTTTGGGCTTTCTTTCCGCTTTCTTTGGGCTTTCTTTGGGCTTTCTTTCCCTTTTCTTTGGGCTTTCTTTCCCCTTTCTTTGGGCTTTCTTTGGGCTTTCTTTCCCCTTTCTTTGGGCTTTCTTTCCCCTTTCTTTGGGGTTTCTTTGGGCTTTCTTTCCCCTTTCTTTGGGCTTTCTTTGGGCTTTCTTTCCGCTTTCTTTCCCCTTTCTTTGGGCTTTCTTTCCCCTTTCTTTCCCCTTTCTTTGGGCTTTGTTTCCCTTTCTTTGGGCTTTCTTTCCACTTTCTTTGGCTTTCTTTCCCCTTTCTTTGGGCTTTCTTTGGGCTTTCTTTCCCTTTCTTTCCCCTTTCTTTGGGCTTTCTTTCCCCTTTCTTTCCCCTTTCTTTGGGCTTTGTTTCCCCTTTCTTTGGGCTTTCTTTCCCCTTTCTTTGGGCTCTCTTTCCCCTTTCTTTGGGCTTTCCTTGGGCTTTCTTTGGGCTTTCTTTGGGCTTTCTTTCCCCTTTCTTTCCACTTTCTTTGGGCTTTCTTTGAGCTATCTTTGCGGTTCTTGGGCTTTCTTTCCCTTCTTTGGGCTTTCTTTCCCCTTTCTTTGGGCTTTTCTTTCTCCTTTCTTTGGGCATTCTATCCCTTTCTTTGGGCTGTCATTCCCCGTTCTTTGGGCTTTCTTTCCCCTGTCTTTGGCTTTTCTTTCCCCTTTTCTGTGGCCTTTCTTTCTCCTTTCTTTGGGCTTTCTTTCCCCTTTCTTTGGGCTTTCTTTGGGCTTTCTTTGGGGCTTTCTTTGGGCTTTCTTTCCCTTTCTTTGGGCTTTCTTTCCCTTTCTGTGGGCTTTATTTGGGTTTTCTTTGGGCTTTCTTCCCCTTTCTTTGGCTTTCTTTCCCTTTCTTTGGGCTTTCTTTCCCTTTCTTTGGGCTTTCTTTCTCCTTTCTTTGAGCATTCTTTCCCCACTTTGGGCTGTCATTCCCCGTTCTTTGGCCTTTCTTTCTCCTTTCTTTGGGCTTTCTTTCCCCTTTCTTTGGGCTTTCTTTGGGCTTTCTTTGGCTTTCTTTCCCCTTTCTTTGGGCTTTCTTTCCCCTTTCTGTGGGCTTTATTTGGGTTTTCTTGGGCTTTCTTTCCCCTTTCTTTGGGCTTTCTTTCCCCTTTCTTTGGGCTTTCTTTGGGCTTTCTTTCCCCTTTCTTTGGGCTGTCATTCCCCTTTCTTTGGGCTTTCTTTCCTCTTTCTTTGGGCTTTCTTTCCCTTTTCTTTGGGCTTTCTTTGGCTTTCTTTGGGCTTTCTTGGGCATTCTCTGGGCTTTCTTTCCCCTTTCTTTGGGCTTTCTTTCCCCTTTCTTTGGGCTTTCTTTGAGCTTTCTTTCCCTTTCTTTGGGCTTTCTTCCCCTTCTTTGGGCTTTCTTTGGGCTCTCTTTCCCCTTTCTTTGGGCTTTCTTTCCCTTTCTTTGGGCTTTCTTTCCCTTTTCCTTTGGGCTTTCTTTGCGCTTTCTTTTCCCCTTTCTTTGGGCTTTCTTTGGGCTTTCTTTCCCCTTTCTTTGGGCTTTCTTTGGGCTTTCTTTGGGCTTTCATTGGGCTTTCTTTCCCCTTTCTTTGGGCTTTCTTTCCCTTTCTTTGGGCTTTCCTTGGGCTTTCTTTGGGCTTTCTTTGGGCTTTCTTTGGGCTCTCTCTGGGCTTTCTTCCCCTTTCTTTGGGCTTTCTTCCCTTTCTTTGGGCTTTCTTTGGGCTTTCTTTCCCTTTCTTTGGGCTTTCTTTCCTCCTTGTTCTTTCGGCTTTCTTTCCCTTTCTTTGGGCTTTCTTTCCCCTTTCTTTGGGCTTTCTTTCCCTTTCTTTGGGCTTTCTTTCCCCTTTCTTTGGGCTTTCTTTCCCTTTCTTTGGGCTGTCATTCCCCTTTCTTTGGGCATTCTTTCCCCTTTCTTAGGGCTTTCTTTCCCCTTTCTTTGGGCTTTCTTTTGGGCTTTCTTTGGGCTTTCTTTCCCCTTTCTTTGGGCTTTCTTTCCCTTTCTGTGGGCTTTCTTTGGGCTTTCTTTGGGCTCTTCTTTGGACTTTCTATAACCTTTCTTTGGGCTTTCTTTCCCCTTTCTTTGGGCTTTCCTTGGGCTTTCTTTGGGCTTTCTTTGGGTTTTCTTTCCCCTTTCTTTCCACTTTCTTTGGGCTTTCTTTGGGCTTTCTTTCCCTTTCTTGGGCTTTCTTTCCCTTTCTTTGGCCTTTCTTTGAGCTTTCTTTGTCCTTTCTTTGGGCTTTCTTTCCCTTTCTTTGGGCTGTCTTCCCTTTCTTTGGGCTTTCTTTCCCCTTTCTTTGGGCTTTCTTTGGGCTTTCTCTGGGCTTTCTTTGGGCTTTCTTTGGGCTTTCTTTGGGCGTTCTTTCCCCTTTCTTTGGGCTTTCTTTCCCCTTTCTGTGGGCTTTCTTTGGGCTTTCTTGGGCTTTCTTTCCCTTGTCTTTGGCTTTCTTTGGGCTTTCTTTGGGCTTTCTTTCCCCTTTCTTTCCCCTTTCTTTCCACTTTCTTTGGCTTTCTTTGGGCTTTCTTGGGCTTTCTTTCCCCTTTCTTTGGGATTCCTTTCCCCTTTCTTTGGGCTTTCTTTGGCTTTCTTTGGGCTTTCTTTGGGCTTTGTTTCCCTTTCTTTGGGATTTCTTTCCGCTTTCTTTGGGCTTTCTTTGGGCTTTCTTTCCCTTTTCTTTGGCTTTCTTTCCCCTTTCTTTGGCTTTCTTTCCCCTTTCTTTGGGCTTTCTTTCCCTTTCTTTGGGCTTTCTTTCCCTTTCTTTGGGCTGTCATTCCCTTTCTTTGGGCTTTCTTTCCCCTTTTCTTTGGGGCTTTCTATCCCCTTTCTTTGGGCTTTCTTTGGGCTTTCTTTGGGCTTTCTTTGGGCTTTCTTTGGGCTTTCTTTAGGCTATCTTTGGGCTTTCTTTGGGCTTTCTTTCCCTTTCTTTGGGCTTTCATTCCCCTTTCTTTGGGCTTTCCTTGGGCTTTCTTTGGGCTTTCTTTGGGTTTTCTTCCCCTTTCTTTCCACTTTCTTTGGGCTTTCTTTGGGCTTTTTTGGGGCTTTCTTTCCCCTTTCTTGGGCTTTCTTTCCCCTTTCTTTGGGCTTTCTTTCCCCTTTCTTTGGGCTTTCTTTCCCTTTCTTTGGGGTTTCTTTCCCCTTTCTTTGGGCTGTCATTTCCCTTTCTTTGGGCTTTCTTTCCCCTTTCTTTGGGCTTTCTTTCCCTTATCTTTGGGGCTTTCTTTGGGCTTTCTTTGGGCTTTCTCTGTGCTTTCTTTCCCCTTTCTTTGGGCTTTCTTTCCCCTTTCTTTGGGCTTTCTTTCCCCTTTCTTTGGGCTTTGTTTCCCCTTTCTTTGGGCTTTCTTTCCCCTTTCTTTGGCTTTCTTTGGGCTTTCTTTCCCTTTCTTTGGGCTTTCTTTCCCCTTTCTTTGGGCTTTCTTGGGCTTTCTTTGGGGCTTTCTTTGGGCTTTATTTCCACTTTCTTTCCACTTTCTTTCGGCTATCTTTGGGCTATCCTTGCGGTTTCTTGGGCTTTCTTTCCCCTTTCTTTGGGCTTTCTTTCCCCTTTCTTTGGGCTTTCTTTCTCCTTTCTTTGGCTTTCTTTCCCCTTTCTTTGGGCTTTCTTCCCCTTTCTTTGGGCTTTCTTTCCCCTTTCTGTGGGCTTTATTTAGGCTTTCTGTTGGGCTTTCTTTGGGCTTTCTTTTCCCCTTTCTTTTCCACTTTCTTTGGCTTTCTTGGGCTTTCTTTGGGCTTTCTTCCCTTTCTTTGGCTTTCTTTCCCTTTCTTTGGGCTTTCTTTCCCTTTCTTTGGGCTTTCTTTCCCCTTTCTTTGGGCTTTCTTTCCCTTTCTTTGGGCTGTCATTCCCTTTCTTTGGGCTTTCTTTCCCTTTCTTTGGGCTTTCTTTCCCTTTTCTTTGGGCTTTCTTTGGGCTTTCTTTGGGCTTTCTTTGGGCATTCTCTGGGCTTTCTTTCCCTTTCTTTGGGCTTTCTTTCCCCTTTCTTTGGGCTTTCTTTGGAGCTTTCTTTCCCCTTTCTTTGGGCTTTCTTTCCCCTTTCTTTGGGCTTTCTTTGGGCTGTCTTTCCCTTTCTTTGGGCTTTCTTTCCCCTTTCTTTGGGCTTTCTTTCCCCTTTCTTTGCGCTTTCTTTGCGCTTTCTTTCCCTTTCTTTGGGCTTTCTTTGGGCTTTCTTCTCCCTTTCTTTGGGCTTTCTTTGGGCTTTCTTTGGGCTTCTTTCCCCTTTCTTTCCCATTTCTTGGCTTTCTTTGGGCTTTCTTCCCATTTCTTTCCCCTTTCTTTGGGCTTTCTTTCCCCTTTCTTTCCCCTTTCTTTGGCCTTTCTTTCCCCTTTCTTTGGGCTTTCTTTGGGCTTTCTTTCCCCTTTCTTTGGGCTTTCTTTGGGCTTTCTTTCCCCTTTCTTTGGGCTTTCTTTGGGCTTTCTTTGGGCTTTCTTTGGGCTTTCTTTCGCCTTTCTTGGGCTTTCTTTCCCCTTTCTGTGGGCTTTCTTTGAGCTTTCTTTGGGCTTTCTTTGGGCTTTCTTGGGCTTTCTTTCCCCAGTTCTTTGGGCTTTCTTTCCCCTTTCTTTGGCTTTCCTTGGGCTTTCTTTGGGCTTTCTTTCCCCTTTCTTTCCACTTTCTTTGGGCTTTCTTTGGGCTTTCTTGGTCTTTCTTTCCCCTTTCTTTGGGCTTTCTTTGGGCTTTCTTTGGGCTTTCTTTCCCCTTTCTTTGGGCTTTCTTTCCCCTTTCTTTGGGCATTCTTTGGTCTTTCTTTGCGCTTTCTTTCCCTTTTCTTTGGGATTTCTTTTGGGCTTTCTTTCCCCTTTCTTTGGGCTTTCTTTCCCTTTCTTTGGGCTTTCTTGGGCTTTCTTTGGGCTTTCTTTGGGCTTTCTTTGGCTTTGTTTCCCCTTTCTTTGGGATTTCTTTCCGCTTTCTTTGTGCTTTCTTTGGGCTTTCTTTCCCTTTTCCTTGGGCTTCCTTTCCCCTTTCTTTGGGCATTCTTTGGGCTTTCTTTCCCCTTTCTTTGGGCTTTCTTTCCCCTTTCTTTGGGCTGTCTTTCCCTTTCTTTGGGCTTTCTTTCCCCTTTCTTTGGCTTTCTTTCCCCTTTCTTTGGGCTTTCTTTCTCCTTTCTTTGGGCTTTCTTTGGGCTTTCTTTGGTATATCTTTGCGCTTTCTTTCCCATTTCTTTGGGCTTTCTTTGGGCTTTCTTTCCCCTTTCTTTGGGCTTTCTTTCCCCTTTCTTTGGGCTTTCTTTTGGTATTTCTTTGGGCTTTCTTTGGGCTTTGTTTCCCCTTTCTTTGGGCTTTCTTTCCCGCTTTCTTTGGGCTTTCTTGGGCTTTATTTCCCCTTTCTTTCCACTTTCTTTCGGCTATCTTTGGGCTATCCTTGCGGTTTCTTGGGCTTTCTTTCCCCTTTCTTTGGGCTTTCTTTCCCCTTTCTTTGGGCTTTCTTTCTCCTTTTCTTTGGGCTTTCTTTCCCCTTTCTTTTGGGCTGTCATTCCCCTTTCTTTGGGCTTTCTTTCCCCTTTCTTTGGGCTTTCTTTCCCCTTTCTTGGGCTTTCTTTGGGCTTTCTTTGGGCTTTCTTTGGGCTTTCTTTCCTCTTTCTTTGGGCTTTCTTTCCCCTTTCTTTGGGCTTTCTTTGCGCTTTCTTTCCCCTTTCTTTGGGCTTTCTTGGGCTTTCTTTCCCCTTTCTTTGGGCTTTCTTTGGGCTTTCTTTGGGCTTTCTTTCCCTTTCTTTCCCCTTTCTTTGGGCTTTCTTTGGGCTTTCTTCCCATTTCTTTCCCCTTTCTTGGGCTTTCTTTCCCCTTTCTTTCCCCTTTCTTTGGCCTTTCTTTCCCCTTTCTTTGGGCTTTCTTTGGCTTTCTTTCCCCTTTCTTTGGGCTTTCTTTGGGCTTTCTTTCCCCTTTCTTTGGGCTTTCTTTGGCTTTCTTTGGGCTTTCTTTGGGCTTTCTTTCCCATTTCTTTGGGCTTTCTTTCCCCTTTCTGTGGGCTTTCTTTGAGCTTTCTTGGGCTTTCTTTGGGCTTTCTTTGGGTTTCTTTCCCCATTCTTTGGGCTTTCTTTCCCCTTTCTTTGGGCTTTCCTTGGGCTTTCTTTGGGCTTTCTTTCCCCTTTCTTTCACTTTCTTTGGGCTTTCTTTGGTCTTTCTTTCCCCTTTCTTTGGGCTTTCTTGGCTTTCTTTGGGCTTTCTTTCCCCTTTCTTTGGGCTTTCTTTCCCTTTCTTTGGGCATTCTTTGGGTCTTTCTTTGCGCTTTCTTTCCCCTTTCTTTGGGATTTCTTTGGGCTTTCTTTCCCCTTTCTTTGGGCTTTCTTTCCCCTTTCTTTGGGCTTTCTTTGGGCTTTCTTTGGGCTTTGTTTCCCCTTTCTTTGGGATTTCTTTCCGCTTTCTTTGGGCTTTCTTTGGGCTTTCTTCCCTTTTCTTTGGGCTTTCTTTCCCCTTTCTTTGGGCATTCTTTGGGCTTTCTTTCCCCTTTCTTTGGGCTTTCTTTCCCCTTTCTTTGGGCTGTCCTTTCCCATTCTTTGGGCTTTCTTTCCTCATTTCTTTGGGCTTTCTTTCCCCTTTCTTTGGGCTTTCTTTCCCCTTTCTTTGGGCTTTCTTTCCCCTTTCTTTGGGCTTTCTTTGGGCATTCTTTGGTCTTTCTTTGCGCTTTCTTTCTCCATTTCTTTGGGCTTTCTTTGGGCTTTCTTTCCCTTTCTTTCCCCTTTCTTTCCACTTTCTTTGGGCTTTCTTTGGGCTGTCTTTCCCCCTTCTTTGGGCTTTGTTTCCGTTTCTTTGGGCTTTCTTTCCGCTTTCTTGGGCTTTCTTTGGGCTTTATTTCCCTTTCTTTCCACTTTCTTTCGGCTATCTTTGGGCTATCCTTGCGGTTTCTTGGGCTTTCTTTCCCCTTTCTTTGGGCTTTCTTTCCCCTTTCTTTGGCTATCTTTCTCCTTTCTTTGGGCTTTCTTTCCCCTTTCTTTGGGCTGTCATTTCCCTTTCTTTGGGCTTTCTTTCTCCTTTTCTTTGGGCTTTCTTTCCCCTTTCTTTGGGCTTTCTTTGGGCTTTCTTTGGGCTTTCTTTGGGCGGTCTTTGGGCTTTCTTTGGCTTTCTTTCCCCTTTCTTTGGCTTTCTTTCCCCTTTCTGTGGGCTTTATTTTGGCTTTCTTTGGGCTTTCTTTGGCTTTCTTTCCCCTTTCTTTGGGCTTTCTTTCCCCTTTCTTTGGTCTTTCCTTGGGCTTTCTTTGGGCTTTCTTTGGGTTTTCTTTCCCCTTTCTTTCCACTTTCTTTGGGCTTTCTTTTGGGCTTTCTTTCCCCTTTCTTTGGGCTTTCTTTCCCCTTTCTTTGGGCTTTCTTTCCCCTTTCTTTGGGCTTTCCTTCCCCTTTCTTTGGGCTTCTTTCCCCTTCTTTGGGCTGTCATTCCCCTTTCTTGGGCTTTCTTTCCCTTTCTTTGGGCTTCTTTCCCTTTTCTTTGGGCTTTCTTTGGCTTTCTCTGGGCTTTCTTTGGGCATTCTCTGGGCTTTCTTTCCCCTTTCTTTGGGCTTTCTTTCCCCTTTCTTAGGGCTTTCTTTGCGCTTTCTTTCCCCTTTCTTTGGGCTTTCTTTGGGCTTCTTTCCCCTTTCTTTGGGCTTTCTTTGGGCTTTCTTTGGGCTTTCTTTCCCCTTTCTTTCCCCTTTCTTTAGGCTTTCTTTGGGCTTTTCTTCCCATTTCTTTCCCTTTCTTTGGCTTTCTTTCCCTTTCTTTCCCTTCTTTGGCCTTTCTTTCCCCTTTCTTTGGGCTTTCTTTGGGCTTTCTTTCCGCTTTCTTGGGCTTCTTTGGGCTTTCTTTCCCCTTTCTTTGGGCTTTCTTTGGGCTTTCTTTGGGCTTTCTTTGGGCATTCTTTCCCATTTCTTTGGGCTTGTCTTTCCCCTTTCTGTGGGCTTTCTTTGGCTTTCTGTGGGCTTTCTTTGGGCTTTCTTTCCCCATTCTTTGGGCTTTCTTTCCCCTTTCTTTGGGCTTTCCTTGGGCTTTCTTTGGGCTTTCTTTCCCCTTTCTTTCCACTTTCTTTGGGCTTTCTTTAGGCTTTCTTTGGTCTTTCTTTCCTCTTTCTTTGGGCTTTCATTGGGCTTTCTTTGGGCTTTCTTTCCCCTTTCTTTGGGCTTTCTTTCCCCTTTCTTTGGGCTTTCTTTGGGCATTCTTTGGTCTTTCTTTGCGCTTTCTTTCCCCTTTCTTTGGATTTCTTTGGGCTTTCTTTCCCCTGTCTTTGGGCTTTCTTTCCCCTTTCTTTGGGCTTTGTTTGGGCTTTCTTTGGGCTTTCTTTGGGCTTTGTTTCCCCTTTCTTTGGGCTTTCTTTCCGCTTTCTTTGGGCTTTCTTTGGGCTTTCTTACCCTTTTCTTTGGGCTTTCTTCCCCTTTCTTTGGGCTTTCTTTGGCTTTCTTTCCCCTTTCTTTGGGCTTTCTTTCCCCTTCCTTTGGGCTGTCTTTCCCTTTCTCTTGGGCTTTCTTTCCCTTTCTTTGGGCTTTCTTTCCCCTTTCTTTGGGCTTTCTTTCCCCTTTCTTCTTGGGCTTTCTTTGGGCATTCTTTGGTCTTTCTTTGCGCTTTCTTTCCCCTTTCTTTGGGCTTTCTTTTGGCTTTCTTTCCCCTTTCTTTGGGCTTTCTTTCCCTTTCTTTGGGCTTTCTTGTGGCTTTCTTTGGCTTTGTTTTCCCCTTTCTTTGGGCTTTCTTTCCGCTTTCTTTGGGCTTTCTTTCCCTTTTCTTTGGGCTTTCTTTCCCCTTTCTTTGGGCTTTCTTTGGGCTTTCTTTCCCCTTTCTTTGGGGTTTCTTTGGGCTTTCTTCTCCCTTTCTTTGGGCTTTCTTGGGCTTTCTTTCCTCCCCTTTCTTTCCCCTTTCTTTGGGCTTTCTTTCCCCTTTCTTTCCCCTTTCTTTGGGCTTTGTTTCCCCTTTCTTTGGGCTTTCTTTCCACTTTCTTTGGGCTTTCTTTCCCCTTTCTTTGGGCTTTCTTTCCACTTTCTTTGGGCTTTCTTTCCCCTTTCTTTGGGCTTTCTTTGGGCTTTCTTTCCCCTTTCTTTGGGCTTTGTTTCCCCTTTCTTTGGGCTTTCTTTCCACTTTCTTTGGGCTTTCTTTGGGCTTTCTTTCCCCTTTCTTTGGGCTCTCTTTCCCCTTTCTTTGGGCTTTCCTTGGGCTTTCTTTGGGCTTTATTTGGGCTTTCTTTCCCCTTTCTTTCCACTTTCTTTGGGCTTTCTTTGAGCTATCTTTGCGGTTTCTTGGGCTTTCTTTCCCCTTTCTTTGGGCTTTCTTTCCCCTTTCTTTGGGCTTTCTTTCTCCTTTCTTTGGGCATTCTATCCCCTTTCTTTGGGCTGTCATTCCCCGTTCTTTGGGCTTTCTTTCCCCTGTCTTTGGGCTTTCTTTCCCCTTTCTGTGGCCTTTCTTTCTCCTTTCTTTGGGCTTTCTTTCCCCTTTCTTTGGGCTTTCTTTGGGCTTTCTTTGGGCTTTCTTTGGGCTTTCTTTCCCCTTTCTTTGGGCTTTCTTTCCCCTTTCTGTGGGCTTTATTTGGGTTTTCTTTGGGCTGTCATTCCCCGTTCTTTGGGCTTTCTTTCCCCTGTCTTTGGGCTTTCTTTCCCCTTTCTTTGGCCTTTCTTTCTCCTTTCTTTGGGCTTTCTTTCCCCTTTCTTTGTGCTTTCTTTGGGCTTTCTTTGGGCTTTCTTCCCCTTTCTTTGGGCTTTCTTTCCCCTTTCTGTGGGCTTTATTTGGGTTTTCTTTGGGCTTTCTTTCCCCTTTCTTTGGGCTTTCTTTCCCCTTTCTTTGGGCTTTCTTGGGCTTTCTTTCCCCTTTCTTTGGGCTTTCTTTCCCCTTTCTTTGGGCTTTCTTTGCGCTTTCTTTCCCCTTTCTTTGGGCTTTCTTTGGGCTTTCTTTCCCCTTCTTTGGGCTTTCTTTGGGCTTTCTTTGGGCTTTCTTTCCCCTTTCTTTCCCCTTTCTTTGGCTTTCTTTGGGCTTTCTTCCCATTTCTTTCCCCTTTCTTTGGGCTTTCTTTCCCCTTTCTTTCCCCTTTCTTTGGCCTTTCTTTCCCCTTTCTTTGGGCTTTCTTTGGGCTTTCTTTCCCCTTTCTTTGGGCTTTCTTTGGGCTTTCTTTCCCCTTTCTTTGGGCTTTCTTTGGGCTTTCTTTGGGCTTTCTTTGGGCTTTCTTTCCCATTTCTTTGGGCTTTCTTTCCCCTTTCTGTGGGCTTTCTTTGAGCTTTCTTTGGGCTTTCTTTGGGCTTTCTTTGGGCTTTCTTTCCCCATTCTTTGGGCTTTCTTTCACCTTTCTTTGGGCTTTCCTTGGGCTTTCTTTGGGCGTTCTTTCCCCTTTCTTTCCACTTTCTTTGGGCTTTCTTTGGGCTTTCTTTGGTCTTTCTTTCCCCTTTCTTTGGGCTTTCTTTGGGCTTTCTTTGGGCTTTCTTTCCCCTTTCTTTGGGCTTTCTTTCCCCTTTCTTTGGGCATTCTTTGGTCTTTCTTTGCGCTTTCTTTCCCCTTTCTTTGGGATTTCTTTGGGCTTTCTTTCCCCTTTCTTTGGGCTTTCTTTCCCCTTTCTTTGGGCTTTCTTTGGGCTTTCTTTGGGCTTTGTTTCCCCTTTCTTTGGGATTTCTTTCCGCTTTCTTTGGGCTTTCTTTTTTGGGCTTTCTTTCCCCTTTCTTTGGGCTTTCTTTCCCCTTTCTTTGGGCTTTCTTTGGGCTTTCTTTGGGCTTTGTTTCCCCTTTCTTTGGGATTTCTTTCCGCTTTCTTTGGGCTTTCTTTGGGCTTTCTTTCCCTTTTCTTTGGGCTTTCTTTCCCCTTTCTTTGGGCATTCTTTGGGCTTTCTTTCCCCTTTCTTTGGGCTTTCTTTCCCCTTTCTTTGGGCTGTCTTTCCCCTTTCTTTGGGCTTTCTTTCCCCTTTCTTTGGGCTTTCTTTCCCCTTTCTTTGGGCTTTCTTTCCCCTTTCTTTGGGCTTTCTTTCCCCTTTCTTTGGGCTTTCTTTGGGCATTCTTTGGTCTTTCTTTGCGCTTTCTTTCCCATTTATTTGGGCTTTCTTTGGGCTTTCTTTCCCCTTTCTTTCCCCTTTCTTTCCACTTTCTTTGGGCTTTCTTTGGGCTTTCTTTGGGCTTTCTTTGGGCTTTGTTTCCCCTTTCTTTGGGCTTTCTTTCCGCTTTCTTTGGGCTTTCTTTGGGCTTTATTTCCCCTTTCTTTCCACTTTCTTTCGGCTATCTTTGGGCTATCCTTGCGGTTTCTTGGGCTTTCTTTCCCCTTTCTTTGGGCTTTCTTTCCCCTTTCTTTGGGCTATCTTTCTCCTTTCTTTGGGCTTTCTTTCCCCTTTCTTTGGGCTGTCATTCCCCTTTCTTTGGGCTTTCTTTCCCCTTTCTTTGGGCTTTCTTTCCCCTTTCTTTGGGCTTTCTTTGGGATTTCTTTGGGCTTTCTTTGGGCGGTCTTTGGGCTTTCTTTGGGCTTTCTTTCCCCTTTCTTTGGGCTTTCTTTCCCCTTTCTGTGGGCTTTATTTTGGCTTTCTTTGGGCTTTCTTTGGGCTTTCTTTCCCCTTTCTTTGGGCTTTCTTTCCCCTTTCTTTGGTCTTTCCTTGGGCTTTCTTTGGGCTTTCTTTGGGTTTTCTTTCCCCTTTCTTTCCACTTTCTTTGGGCTTTCTTTGGGCTTTCTTTGGGCTTTCTTTCCCCTTTCTTTGGGCTTTCTTTCCCCTTTCTTTGGGCTTTCTTTCCCCTTTCTTTGGGCTTTCTTTCCCCTTTCTTTGGGCTTTCTTTCCCCTTTCTTTGGGCTTTCTTTCCCCTTTCTTTGGGCTGTCATTCCCCTTTCTTTGGGCTTTCTTTCCCCTTTCTTTGGGCTTTCTTTCCCTTTTCTTTGGGCTTTCTTTGGGCTTTCTCTGGGCTTTCTTTGGGCATTCTCTGGGCTTTCTTTCCCCTTTCTTTGGGCTTTCTTTCCCCTTTCTTAGGGCTTTCTTTGCGCTTTCTTTCCCCTTTCTTTGGGCTTTCTTTGGGCTTTCTTTGGGCTTTCTTTCCCCTTTCTTTCCCCTTTCTTTAGGCTTTCTTTGGGCTTTCTTCCCATTTCTTTCCCCTTTCTTTGGGCTTTCTTTCCCCTTTCTTTCCCCTTTCTTTGGGCTTTCTTTCCCCTTTCTTTGGGCTTTCTTTGGGCTTTCTTTCCCCTTTCTTTGGGCTTTCTTTGGGCTTTCTTTCCCCTTTCTTTGGGCTTTCTTTGGGCTTTCTTTGGGCTTTCTTTCCCCATTCTTTGGGCTTTCTTTCCCCTTTCTTTGGGCTTTCCTTGGGCTTTCTTTGGGCTTTCTTTCCCCTTTCTTTCCACTTTCTTTGGGCTTTCTTTAGGCTTTCTTTGGTCTTTCTTTCCCCTTTCTTTGGGCTTTCATTGGGCTTTCTTTGGGCTTTCTTTCCCCTTTCTTTGGGCTTTCTTTCCCCTTTCTTTGGGCTTTCTTTGGGCATTCTTTGGTCTTTCTTTGCGCTTTCTTTCCCCTTTCTTTGGGATTTCTTTGGGCTTTCTTTCCCCTGTCTTTGGGCTTTCTTTCCCCTTTCTTTGGGCTTTCTTTGGGCTTTCTTTGGGCTTTCTTTGGGCTTTCTTTCCCCTTTCTTTGGGCTTTCTTTGGGCTTTCTTTGTACGTTCTTTGGGCTTTCTTTCCCCTTTCTTTGGGCTGTCTTTCCCCTTTCTTTGGGCTTTCTTTCCCCTTTCTTTGGGCTTTCTTTCCCCTTTCTTTGGGCTTTCTTTCCCCTTTCTTTGGGCTTTCTTTGGGCACTCATTGGTCTTTCTTTGCGCTTTCTTTCCCCTTTCTTTGGGCTTTCTTTTGGCTTTCTTTCCCCATTCTTTGGGCTTTCTTTCCCCTTTCTTTGGGCTTTCTTTGGGCTTTCTTTGGGCTTTGTTTCCCCTTTCTTTGGGCTTTCTTTCCGCTTTCTTTGGGCTTTCTTTGGGCTTTCTTTCCCTTTTCTTTGGGCTTTCTTTCCCCTTTCTTTGGGCTTTCTTTGGGCTTTCTTTCCCCTTTCTTTGGGCTTTCTTTCCCCTTTCTTTGGGGTTTCTTTGGGCTTTCTTTCCCTTTCTTTGGGCTTTCTTTGGGCTTTCTTTCCGCTTTCTTTCCCCTTTCTTTGGGCTTTCTTTCCCCTTTCTTTCCCCTTTCTTTGGGCTTTGTTTCCCCTTTCTTTGGGCTTTCTTTCCACTTTCTTTGGGCTTTCTTTCCGCTTTCTTTGGGCTTTCTTTGGGCTTTCTTTCCCCTTTCTTTCCCCTTTCTTTGGGCTTTCTTTCCCCTTTCTTTCCCCTTTCTTTGGGCTTTGTTTCCCCTTTCTTTGGGCTTTCTTTCCCCTTTCTTTGGGCTCTCTTTCCCCTTTCTTTGGGCTTTCCTTGGGCTTTCTTTGGGCTTTCTTTGGGCTTTCTTTCCCTTTCTTTCCACTTTCTTTGGGCTTTCTTTGAGCTATCTTTGCGGTTTCTTGGGCTTTCTTTCCCCTTTCTTTGGGCTTTCTTTCCCCTTTCTTTGGGCTTTCTTTCTCCTTTCTTTGGGCATTCTATCCCCTTTCTTTGGGCTGTCATTCCCCGTTCTTTGGGCTTTCTTTCCCCTGTCTTTGGGCTTTCTTTCCCCTTTCTGTGGCCTTTCTTTCTCCTTTCTTTGGGCTTTCTTTCCCCTTTCTTTGGGCTTTCTTTGGGCTTTCTTTGGGCTTTCTTTGGGCTTTCTTTCCCCTTTCTTTGGGCTTTCTTTCCCCTTTCTGTGGGCTTTATTTGGGTTTTCTTTGGGCTTTCTTTCCCCTTTCTTTGGGCTTTCTTTCCCCTTTCTTTGGGCTTTCTTTCCCCTTTCTTTGGGCTTTCTTTCTCCTTTCTTTGAGCATTCTTTCCCCACTTTGGGCTGTCATTCCCCGTTCTTTGGGCTTCTTTCCCTGTCTTTGGGCTTTCTTTCCCCTTTCTTTGCCTTTCTTTCTCCTTTCTTTGGGCTTTCTTTCCCCTTTCTTTGGGCTTTCTTTGGGCTTTCTTTGGGCTTTCTTTCCCCTTTCTTTGGGCTTTCTTTCCCCTTTCTGTGGGCTTTATTTGGGTTTTCTTTGGGCTTTCTTTCCCCTTTCTTTGGGCTTTCTTTCCCCTTTCTTTGGGCTTTCTTTGGGCTTTCTTTCCCCTTTCTTTGGGCTGTCATTCCCCTTTCTTTGGGCTTTCTTCCTCTTTCTTTGGGCTTTCTTTCCCTTTTCTTTGGGCTTTCTTTGGGCTTTCTTTGGGCTTTCTTTGGGCATTCTCTGGGCTTTCTTTCCCCTTTCTTTGGGCTTTCTTCCCCTTTCTTTGGGCTTTCTTTGAGCTTTCTTTCCCCTTTCTTTGGGCTTTCTTTCCCCTTTCTTTGGGCTTTCTTTGGGCTCTCTTTCCCTTTCTTTGGGCTTCTTTCCCCTTTCTTTGGGCTTTCTTTCCCTTTTCTTTGGGCTTCTTTGCGCTTTCTTTCCCCTTTCTTTGGGCTTTCTTTGGGCTTTCTTTCCCCTTTCTTTGGGCTTTCTTTGGGCTTTCTTGGGCTTTCATTGGGCTTTCTTCCCCTTTCTTTGGGCTTTCTTTCCCCTTTCTTTGGGCTTTCCTTGGGCTTTCTTTGGGCTTTCTTTGGGCTTTCTTTGGCTCTCTCTGGGCTTTCTTTCCCCTTTCTTTGGGGCTTTCTTTCCCCTTTCTTTGGGCTTTCTTTGGGCTTTCTTTCCCTTTCTTTGGGCTTTCTTTCCCCTTTCTTTCGGCTTTCTTTCCCCTTTCTTTGGGCTTTCTTTCCCCTTTCTTTGGGCTTTCTTTCCCCTTTCTTTGGGCTTTCTTTCCCCTTTCTTTGGGCTTTCTTTCCCCTTTCTTTGGGCTGTCATTCCCCTTTCTTTGGGCATTCTTTCCCCTTTCTTAGGGCTTTCTTTCCCCTTTCTTTGGGCTTTCTTTGGGCTTTCTTTGGGCTTTCTTTCCCTTTCTTTGGCTTTCTTTCCCCTTTCTGTGGGCTTTCTTTGGGCTTTCTTTGGCCTTCTTTGGACTTTCTATAACCTTTCTTTGGGCTTTCTTTCCCCTTTCTTTAGGGCTTTCCTTGGGCTTTCTTTGGGCTTTCTTGGGTTTTCTTTCCCCTTTCTTTCCACTTTCTTTGGGCTTTCTTTGGGCTTTCTTTATGCTTTCTTTCCCCTTTCTTGGGCTTTCTTCCCCTTTCTTGGGCTTTCTTTCCCCTTTCTTTGGGCTTTCTTTCCCCTTTCTTTGGGCTTTCTTTCCCTTTCTTTGGGCTGTCATTCGCTTTTCTTTGGGCTTTCTTTCCCTTTTCTTTGGGCTTTCTTTCCACTTTCTTTGGGCTTTCTTTGGGCTTTCTTTGTGCTTTCTTTGGGCTTTCTTTCCCTTTCTCTGGGCTTTATTTCCCCTTTCTTTGGTCTTTCCTTGGGCTTTCTTTGGGCTTTCTTTGGGTTTTCTTTCCCCTTTCTTTCCCCTTTCTTTGGCCTTTCTTTCCCCTTTCTTTGGGCTTTCTTTGGGCTTTCTTTCCCCTTTCTTTGGGCTTTCTTTGGGCTTTCTTTCCCCTTTCTTTGGGCTTTCTTTGGGCTTTCTTTGGGCATTCTTTCCATTTCTTTGGGCTTTCTTTCCCCTTTCTGTGGGCTTTCTTTGGGCTTTCTTTGGGCTTTCTTTGGGCTTTCTTTCCCCATTCTTTGGGCTTTCTTTCCCTTTCTTTGGGCTTTCTTGGGCTTTCTTTGGGCTTTCTTTCCCCTTTCTTTCCACTTTCTTTGGCTTTCTTTAGGCTTTCTTTGGTCTTTCTTTCCCCTTTCTTTGGGCTTTCATTGGCTTTCTTTGGGCTTTCTTTCCCCTTTCTTTGGGCTTTCTTTCCCCTTTCTTTGGGCTTTCTTTGGGCATTCTTTGGTCTTTCTTTGCGCTTTCTTTCCCCTTTCTTTGGGATTTCTTTGGGCTTTCTTTCCCCTGTCTTTGGCTTTCTTTCCCCTTTCTTTGGGCTTTCTTTGGGCTTTCTTTGGGCTTTCTTTGGGCTTTCTTACCCTTTTCTTTGGGCTTCTTTCCCCTTTCTTTGGGCTTTCTTTGGGCTTTCTTTCCCCTTTCTTTGGGCTTTCTTTCCCCTTTCTTTGGGCTGTCTTTCCCCTTTCTTTGGGCTTTCTTTCCCTTTCT
This sequence comes from Columba livia, assembly GCF_036013475.1. Lineage (NCBI taxonomy): Eukaryota > Metazoa > Chordata > Aves > Columbiformes > Columbidae > Columba > Columba livia. The sequence goes on along the minus strand of NW_027043619.1, from coordinate 41,846 downwards.
TTGGGCTTTCTTTCCCCTTTCTTTGGGCTTTCTTTCCCCTTTCTTTGGGCTTTCTTTGGGCATTCTTTGGTCTTTCTTTGCGCTTTCTTTCCCCTTTCTTTGGGCTTTCTTTTGCTTTCTTTCCCCTTTCTTTGGGCTTTCTTTCCCTTTCTTTGGGCTTTCTTTGGCTTTCTTTGGGCTTTGTTTCCCCTTTCTTTGGGCTTTCTTTCCGCTTTCTTTGGCTTTCTTTGGGCTTTCTTTCCCTTTTCTTTGGGCTTTCTTTCCCCTTTCTTTGGGCTTTCTTTGGGCTTTCTTTCCCCTTTCTTTGGGCTTTCTTTCCCCTTTCTTTGGGGTTTCTTTGGGCTTTCTTTCCCCTTTCTTTGGGCTTTCTTTGGGCTTTCTTTCCCCTTTCTTTCCCCTTTCTTTGGGCTTTCTTTCCCCTTTCTTTCCCCTTTCTTTGGCTTTGTTTCCCCTTTCTTTGGGCTTTCTTTCCACTTTCTTTGGGCTTTCTTCCCCTTTCTTCGGGCTTTCTTTGGGCTTTCTTTCCCCTTTCTTTCCCCTTTCTTTGGGCTTTCTTTCCCCTTTCTTTCCCCTTTCTTTGGGCTTTGTTTCCCCTTTCTTTGGGCTTTCTTTCCACTTTCTTTGGGCTTTCTTTGGCTTTCTTTCCCCTTTCTTTGGGCTTTCTTTCTCCTTTCTTTGAGCATTCTTTCCCCTCTTTGGGCTGTCATTCCCCGTTCTTTGGGCTTTCTTTCCCCTGTCTTTGGGCTTTCTTTCCCCTTTCTTTGGCCTTTCATTCTCCTTTCTTTGGGCTTTCTTTCCCCTTTCTTTGGGCTTTCTTTGGGCTTTCTTTGGGCTTTCTTTCCCCTTCTTTGGGCTTTCTTTCCCCTTTCTGTGGGCTTTATTTGGGTTTTCTTTGGGCTTTCTTTCCCCTTTCTTTGGGCTTTCTTTCCCCTTTCTTTGGGCTTTCTTTGGGCTTTCTTTCCCCTTTCTTTGGGCTGTCATTCCCCTTTCTTTGGCTTTTCTTTCCTCTTTCTTTGGGCTTTCTTTCCATTTCTTTGGGCTTTCTTTGGGCTTTCTTTGGGCTTTCTTTGGGCATTCTCTGGGCTTTCTTTCCCTTTCTTTGGGCTTCTTTCCCCTTTCTTTGGGCTTTCTTTCCCCTTTCTTTGGGCTTTCTTTGAGCTTTCTTTCCCCTTTCTTTGGGCTTTCTTTCCCCTTTCTTTGGGCTTTCTTTGTGCTATCTTTCTCCTTTCTTTGGGCTTTCTTTCCCCTTTCTTTGGGCTTTCTTTCCCTTTTCTTTGGGCTTTCTTTGCGCTTTCTTTCCCCTTTCTTTGGGCTTTCTTTGGCTTTCTTTCCCCTTTCTTTGGGCTTTCTTTGGGCTTTCTTTGGCTTTCTTTGGGCTTTCTTTCCCCTTTCTTTGGGCTTTCTTTCCCCTTTCTTTCCCCTTTCTTTGGCTTTCTTTCCCCTTTCTTTGGGCTTTCTTTGGCTTTCTTTCCCCTTTCTTTGGGCTTTCTCTGGGCTTTCTTTCCCCTTTCTTTGGCTTTCTTTCCCCTTTCTTTGGGCTTTCTTTGGGCTTTCTTTGGGCTCTCTCTGGGCTTTCTTTCCCTTTCTTTGGGCTTTCTTTCCCCTTTCTTTGGGCTTTCTTTGGGCTTTCTTTCCCCTTTCTTAGGGCTTTCTTTCCCCTTTCTTTGGGCTTTCTTTCCCCTTTCTTTGGGCTTTCTTTCCCCTTTCTTTGGGCTTTCTTTCCCCTTTCTTTGGGCTTTCTTTCCCCTTTCTTTGGGCTTTCTTTCCCCTTTCTTTGGGCTGTCATTCCCCTTTCTTTGGGCATTCTTTCCCTTTCTTAGGGCTTTCTTTCCCCATTCTTTGGGCTTTCTTTGGGCTTTCTTTGTGCTTTCTTTGGGCTTTCTTTCCCCTTTCTTTGGGCTTTCTTTCCCCTTTCTGTGGGCTTTCTTTGGGCTTTCTTTGGGCCTTCTTTGGACTTTCTATAACCTTTCTTTGGGCTTTCTTTCCCCTTTCTTTGGGCTTTCCTTGGCTTTCTTTGGGCTTTCTTTGGGTTTTCTTTCCCCTTTCTTTCCACTTTCTTTGGGCTTTCTTTGGGCTTTCTTTATGCTTTCTTTCCCCTTTCTTGGGCTTTCTTTCCCCTTTCTTTGGGCTTTCTTTCCCCTTTCTTTGGGCTTTCTTTCCCCTTTCTTTGGGCTTTCTTTCCCCTTTCTTTGGGCTGTCATTCGCCTTTCTTTGGCTTTCTTTCCCCTTTCTTTGGGCTTTCTTTCCCCTTTCTTTGGGCTTTCTTTGGGCTTTCTTTGTGCTTTCTTTGGGCTTTCTTTCCCCTTTCTCTGGGCTTTATTTCCCCTTTCTTTGGTCTTTCCTTGGGCTTCTTTGGGCTTTCTTTGGGTTTTCTTTCCCCTTTCTTTCCACTTTCTTGGGCTTTCTTTGGCTTTCTTTCCCCTTTCTTTGGGCTTTCTTTCCCCTTTCTTTGGGCTGTCATTCCCCTTTCTTTGGGCTTTCTTTCCCCTTTCTTTGGGCTTTCTTTCCCTTTTCTTTGGGCTTTCTTTGGGCATTCTTTGGGCTTTCTTTGGGCTTTCTCTGGGCTTTCTTTCCCCTTTCTTTGGGCTTTCTTTGCCCTTTCTTTGGGCTTTCTTTCCCCTTTTTTTGGGCTTTCTTTCCCCTTTCTTTATGCTTTCTTTCCCCTTTCTTTGGGATTTCTTTGAGCTTTCTTTCCCCTTTCTTTGGGCTTTCTTTCCACTTTCTTTGGGCTTTCTTTGGGCTGTCTTTCCCCTTTCTTTTTGCTTTCTTTCCCCTTTCTTTGGGCTTTCTTTCCGCTTTCTTTGGGCTTTCTTTCCCCTTTCTTTGGGCTTTTTTTGCGCTTTCTTTCCCCTTTCTTTGGGCTTTCTTTCCCCTTTCTTTGGGCTTTCTTGGGCTTTCTTGGGCTTCTTTCCCCTTTCCTTCCCCTTTCTTTGGGCTTTCTTCCCCCTTTCTTTCCCCTTTCTTTGGGCTTTCTTTCCCCTTTCTTTCCCCTTTCTTTGGGCTTTGTTTCCCCTCTCTTTGGGCTTTCTTTCCCCTTTCTTTGGGCTTTCTTTGGGCTTTCTTTCCCTTTCTTTGGCCTTTCTTTCCCTTTCTTTCCCATTTCTTTGGGCTTTCTTCCCCTTTCTTTCCCCTTTCTTTGGGCTTTCTTTCCCCTTTCTTTGGGCTTTCTTTGGGCTTTCTTTGTGCTTTCATTGGGCTTTCTTTCCCCGTTCTTTGGGCTTTCTTCCCCCTTTCTTTGGCTTTCTTTCCCCTTTCTTTGGGCTTTCTTTCCCCTTTCTTTGGCTTTCTTTCCCTTTCTTTGGGCTTTCCTTGGGCTTTCTTTGGGCTTTCTTTGGGCTTTCTTTCCCCTTTCTTTCCACTTTCTTTGGGCTTTCTTTGGGCTTTCTTTCCCCTTTCTTTGGGCTTTCTTTACCCTTTCTTTGGGCTTTCTTCCCCTTTCTTTGGGCTGTCATTCCCCTTTCTTTGGGCTTTCTTTCCCCTTTCTTTGGGCCTTCCTTGGGCTTTCTTTGGGCTTTCTTTCCCTTTCTTTCCACTTTCTTTGGGCTTTTTTTTGGGCTTTCTTTGGGCTTTCTATTACCTTTCTTTGGGCTGTCATTCCCCGTTCTTTGGGCTTTCTTTCCCCTGTCTCTTTGGGCTTTCTTTCCCCTTTCTTTGGCCTTTCTATCTCCTTTCTTTGGACTTTCTTTCCCCTTTCTTTGGGCTTTCTTTGGGCTTTCTTTGGGCTTTCTTTCCCCTTTCTTTGGGCTTTCTTTCCCCTTTCTGTGGGCTTTATTTGGGTTTTCTTTGGGCTTTCTTTCCCCTTTCTTTGGGCTTTCTTTCTCCTTTCTTTGGGCATTCTTTCCCCTTTCTTTGGGCTGTCATTCCCCGTTCTTTGGGCTTTCTTTCCCCTGTCTTTGGGCTTTCTTTCCCCTTTCTTTGGCCTTTCTTTCTCCTTTCTTTGGCCTTTCTTTCCCCTTTCTTTGGCTTTCTTTGGGCTTTCTTTGGGCTTTCTTTCCCCTTTCTTTGGGCTTTATTTGGGTTTTCTTTGGGCTTTCTTTCCTCTTTCTTTGGGCTTTCTTTCCCCTTTCTTTGGGCTTTCTTTGGGCTTTCTTTCCCCTTTCTTTGGGCTGTCATTCCCCTTTCTTTGGGCTTTCTTTCCCCTTTCTTTGGGCTTTCTTTCCCTTTTCTTTGGGCTTTCTTTGGGCTTTCTTTGGGCTTTCTTTGGGCATTCTCTGGGCTTTCTTTCCCCTTTCTTTGGGCTTTCTTTCCCCTTTCTTTGGGCTTTCTTTCCCTTTCTTTGGGCTTTCATTGAGCTTTCTTTCCCCTTTCTTTGGGCTTTCTTTCCCTTTCTTTGGGCTTTCTTTGGGCTGTCTTTCCCTTTCTTTGGGCTTTCTTTCCCCTTTCTTTGGGCTTTCTTTCCCCTTTCTTTGGGCTTTCTTTCCCTTTTCTTTGGGCTTTCTTTGCGATTTCTTTCCCTTTTCTTGGGCTTTCTTTGGGCTTTCTTTCCCCTTTCTTTGGGCATTATTTGGCCTTTCTTTGGGCTTTCTTCCCCCTTTCCCCTTTCTTTGGCTTTCTTTCCCCTTTCTTTCCCCTTTCTTTGGGCTTTCTTTCCCCTTTCTTTGGGATTTCTTTGGGCTTTCTTTGGGCTTTCTTTCCCCTTTCTTTGGGCTTTCCTTGGCTTTCTTGGGCTTTCTTTGGGCTTTCTTTCCCCTTTCTTTCCACTTTCTTTGGGCTTTCTTTGGGCTTTCTTTGGGCTTTCTTTCCCCTTTCTTTGGGCTTTCTTTCCCCTTTCTTTGGGCTTTCTTTCCCCTTTCTTTGGGCTTTCTTTCCCCTTCTTTGGGCTTTCTTGGGCTTTCTTTGGGCTTTCTTTCCCCTTTCTTTCCACTTTCTTTGGGCTTTCTTCCCCCTTTCTATCCCCTTTCTTTGGGTTTCTTTCCCCTTTCTTTCCCCTTTCTTTGGGCTTTGTTTCCCCTCTCTTTGGGCTTTCTTTCCCCTTTCTTTGGGCTTTCTTTCCCCTTTCTTTCCGCTTTCTTTGGGCTTTCTTTGGGCTTTTTTGGGCTTTGTTTGGGCTTTCTTTCCCCTTTCTTTGGGCTTTCTTTGGGCTTTCTTTCCCCTTTCTTTGGGCTTTCTTTGGGCTTTCTTTGGGCTTTTTTCCCCCTTTCTTTCCCCTTTCTTTCGGCTTTCTTTCCCCTTTGTTTCCCCTTTCTTTGGGCTTTCTTTCCCCTTTCTTTGGGCTTTCTTTGGGCTTTCTTTCCCCTTTCTTTGGGCTTTCTCTGGGCTTTCTTTGGGCTTTCTTTGGGCTTTCTTTCCCCTTTCTTTGGGCTTTCTTTGGGCTTTCATTGGGCTTTCTTTCGCCTTTCTTTGGGCTTTCTTTCCCCTTTCTTTGGGCTTTCCTTGGGCTTTCCTTGGGCTTTCTTTGGGCTTTCTTTCCCCTTTCTTTCCACTTTCTTTGGGCTTTCTTTGGGCTTTCTTTGGGCTTTCTTTCCCCTTTCTTTGGGCTTTCTTGGGGCTTTCTTTGGGCTTTCTTTCCCCTTTCTTTCCCCTTTCTTTGAGCTTTCTTCCCCCTTTCTTTCCCCTTTCTTTGGGCTTTCTCTGGGCTTTCTTTGGCTTTCTTTGGGCTTTCTTTCCCCTTTCTTTGGGCTTTCTTTGGGCTTTCATTGGGCTTTCTTTCGCCTTTCTTTGGGCTTTCTTTCCCCTTTCTTTGGGCTTTCCTTGGCTTTCCTTGGGCTTTCTTTGGGCTTTCTTTCCCCTTTCTTTCCCCTGTCTTTGGGCTTTGTTTAGCCTCTCTTTGGGCTTTCTTTCCCTTTCTTTGGGCTTTCTTTGGGCTTTCTTTCCCATTTATTTGGGCTTTCTTTCCCCTTTCTTTCCCCTTTCTTTGTGCTTTCTTTGGGCTTTCTTTGGGCTTTCTTTCCCCTTTCTTTGGGCTTTCTTTCCCTTTCTTTGGGCTTTCTTTCCCTTTCTTTGGGCTTTCTTTCCCCTTTCTTTGGGTTTCTTTCCCCTTTCTTTGGGCTTTCTTTGGGCTTTCTATGGGCTTTCTTTGCGCTTTCTTTCCCCTTTCTTTGGGCTTTCTTTGGGCTTTCTTTGGGCTTTCTTTGCCCTTTCTTTGGGATTTCTTTCCCCTTTCTTTGGGCTTTCTTTGGGCTTTCTTTGTGCTTTCTTTGCGCTTTCTTTCCCCTTTCTTTGGGCTTTCTTTCCCCTTTCTTTGGGTTTCTTTCCCCTTTCTTTGGGTTTCTTTCCCCTTTCTTTGGCTTTCTTTGGGCTTTCTATGGGCTTTCTTTGCGCTTTCTTTCCCTTTCTTTGGGCTTTCTTTGCCCTTTCTTTGGATTTCTTTCCCCTTTCTTTGGGCTTTCTTGGGGCTTTCTTGGGCTTTCTTTCCCCTTTTTTTCCCCTTTCTTTGGGCTTTCTTCCCCCTTTCTATCCCCTTTCTTTGGCTTTCTTCCCCCTTTCTATCCCCTTTCTTTGGGCTTTCTTTCCCCTTTCTTTCCCCTTTCTTTGGGCTTTCATTGAGCTTTCTTTCCCCGTTTCTTTGGGCTTTCTTTCCCCTTTCTTTGGGCTTTCTTTGGGCTTTCTTTCCCCTTTCTTTGGGCTTTCTTTCCCCTTTCTTTGGCTTTATTTCCCCTTTCTTTGGGCTTTCCTTGGGCTTTCTTTGGGATTTCTTTGGGCTTTCTTTCCACGTTCTTTGGGCTTTCTTTGGGCTGTCTTTCCCCTTTCTTTGGGCTTTCTTTCTCTTTCTTTGGGCTTTCTTTCCCATTCCTTTGGGCTTTCTTTCCCCTTTCTTTGGGCTTTCTTTCCCCTTTCTTTGGGCTGTCATTCCCCTTTCTTTGGGCTTTCTTTCCCCTTTCTTTGGGCTTTCCTTGGGCTTTCTTTGGGCTTTCTTTGGGCTTTCTTTCCCCTTTCTTTCCACTTTCTTTGGGCTTTCTTTGGGCTTTCTTTGGGCTTTCTTTCCCCTTTCTTTGGGCTTTCTTTCCCCTTTCTTTGGCATTTCTTTCCCCTTTCTTTGGGCTTTCTTTCCCCTTTCTTTCCCCTTTCTTTGGTATTTCTTTCCCATTTCTTTGGGCTTTCTTTGGGCTTTATTTCCCCTTTCTTTGGGCTTTCTTTGGGCTTTCTTTCCCCTTTCTTTGGGCTTTCTTTCCCCTTTCTTTTGGCTTTCTTTGGGCTTTCTTTGGGCTTTCTTTGGGCTTTCTTTGGGCTTTCTTTCCCATTTCTTTGGGCTTTCTTTCCCCTTTCTGTGGGCTTTCTTTGGGCTTTCTTTGGGCTTTCTTTGGGCTTTCTTTGGGCTTTCTTTGGGCTTTCTTTGGGCTTTCTTTCCACTTTCTTTGGGCTTTCTTTGGGCTTTCTTTCCCCTTTCTTTGGGCTTTCTTGGGGCTTTCTTTGGGCTTTCTTTCCCCTTTTTTTCCCCTTTCTTTGGGCTTTCTTCCCCCTTTCTATCCCCTTTCTTTGGGCTTTCTTTCCCCTTTCTTTGGTCTTTCTTTGGGCTTTCTTTCCCCTTTCTTTGGGCTTTCTTTGGGCTTTCTTTCCCCTTTCTTTGGGTTTCTTTGGGCTTTCTTTCCCCTTTCTTTGGGCTTTCTTTCCCCTTTCTTTGGGCTTTCCTTCCCCTTTCTTTGGGCTTTCCTTGGGCTTTCTTTGGGCTTTCCTTGGGCTTTCTTTCCCCTTTCTTTCCACTTTCTTTGGGCTTTCTTTGGGCTTTCTTTGGGCTTTCTTTCCCCTTTCTTTGGGCTTTCTTTCCCCTTTCTTTGGGCTTTCTTTCCCCTTTCTTTGGGCTTTCTTGGGGCTTTCTTTGGGCTTTCTTTCCCCTTTCTTTGGGCTTTCTTCCCCCTTTCTATCCCCTTTCTTTGGGCTTTCTTTCCCCTTTCTTTCACATTTCTTTGGGCTTTGTTTCCCCTCTCTTTGGGCTTTCTTTCCCCTTTCTTTGGGCTTTCTTTGGGCTTTCTTTCCCCTTTCTTTGGGCTTTCTTTGGGCTTTCTTTCCCCTTTCTCTGGGATTTCTTTGGGCTTTCTTTCCCCTTTCTTTGGGCTTTCTTTGGGCTTTCTTTGGGCCTTTTTCCCCCTTTCTTTCCCCTTTCTTTGGGCTTTCTTTCCCCTTTCTTTCCCCTTTCTTTGGGCTTTCTTTCCCCTTTCTTTGGGCTTTCTTTGGGCTTTCTTTCCCCTTTCTTTGGGCTTTCTCTGGGCTTTCTTTCCCCTTTCTTTTGGCTTTCTTTCCCCTTTCTTTGGGCTTTCTTTGGGCTTTCTTTGGGCTTTCATTGGGCTTTCTTTCCCCTTTCTTTGGGCTTTCCTTGGGCTTTCTTTGGGCTTTCTTTGGGTTTTCTTTCCCCTTTCTTTCCACTTTCTTTGGGCTTTCTTTGGGCTTTCTTTGGGCTTTCTTTCCCCTTTCTTTGGGCTTTCTTTCCCCTTTCTTTGGGCTTTCTTTCCCCTTTCTTTGGGCTTTCTTTCCCCTTTCTTTGGGCTTTCTTGGGGCTTTCTTTGGGCTTTCTTTCCCCTTTCTTTCCACTTTCTTTGGGCTTTCTTCCCCCTTTCTATCCCCTTTCTTTGGGTTTCTTTCCCCTTTCTTTCCCCTTTCTTTGGGCTTTGTTTCCCCTCTCTTTGTGCTTTCTTTCCCCTTTCTTTGGGCTTTCTTTCCCCTTTCTTTCCGCTTTCTTTGGGCTTTCTTTGGGCTTTTTTGGGCTTTGTTTGGGCTTTCTTTCCCCTTTCTTTGGGCTTTCTTTGGGCTTTCTTTCCCCTTTCTTTGGGCTTTCTTTGGGCTTTCTTTGGGCTTTTTTCCCCCTTTCTTTCCCCTTTCTTTGGGCTTTCTTTCCCCTTTCTTTCCCCTTTCTTTGGGCTTTCTTTCCCCTTTCTTTGGGCTTTCCTTGGGCTTTCCTTGGGCTTTCTTTGGGCTTTCTTTCCCCTTTCTTTCCACTTTCTTTGGGCTTTCTTTGGGCTTTCTTTGGGCTTTCTTTCCCCTTTCTTTGGGCTTTCTTGGGGCTTTCTTTGGGCTTTCTTTCCCCTTTCTTTCCCCTTTCTTTGGGCTTTCTTCCCCCTTTCTTTCCCCTTTCTTTGGGCTTTCTCTGGGCTTTCTTTGGGCTTTCTTTGGGCTTTCTTTCCCCTTTCTTTGGGCTTTCTTTGGGCTTTCATTGGGCTTTCTTTCGCCTTTCTTTGGGCTTTATTTCCCCTTTCTTTGGGCTTTCCTTGGGCTTTCCTTGGGCTTTCTTTGGGCTTTCTTTCCCCTTTCTTTCCCCTGTCTTTGGGCTTTGTTTAGCCTCTCTTTGGGCTTTCTTTCCCCTTTCTTTGGGCTTACTTTGGGCTTTCTTTCCCCTTTCTTTCCCCTTTCTTTGTGCTTTCTTTGGGCTTTCTTTGGGCTTTCTTTCCCCTTTCTTTGGGCTTTCTTTCCCCTTTCTTTGGGCTTTCTTTCCCCTTTCTTTGTGCTTTCTTTCCCCTTTCTTTGGGTTTCTTTCCCCTTTCTTTGGGCTTTCTTTGGGCTTTCTATGGGCTTTCTTTGCGCTTTCTTTCCCCTTTCTTTGGGCTTTCTTTGGGCTTTCTTTGCCCTTTCTTTGGGATTTCTTTCCCCTTTCTTTGGGCTTTCTTTGGGCTTTCTTTGTGCTTTCTTTGCGCTTTCTTTCCCCTTTCTTTGGGCTTTCTTTCCCCTTTCTTTGGGTTTCTTTCCCCTTTCTTTGGGCTTTCTTTGGGCTTTCTATGGGCTTTCTTTGCGCTTTCTTTCCCCTTTCTTTGGGCTTTCTTTGGGCTTTCTTTGCCCTTTCTTTGGGATTTCTTTCCCCTTTCTTTGGGCTTTCTTGGGGCTTTCTTTGGGCTTTCTTTCCCCTTTTTTTCCCCTTTCTTTGGGCTTTCTTCCCCCTTTCTATCCCCTTTCTTTGGGCTTTCTTTCCCCTTTCTTTCCCCTTTCTTTGGGCTTTGTTTCCCCTCTCTTTGGGCTTTCTTTCCCCTTTCTTTGGTCTTTCTTTGGGCTTTCTTTCCCCTTTCTTTGGGCTTTCTTTGGGCTTTCTTTCCCCTTTCTTTGGGTTTCTTTGGGCTTTCTTTGGGCTTTCTTTCCCCTTTCTTTGGGCTTTCTTTCCCCTTTCTTTGGGCTTTCCTTGGGCTTTCTTTGGGCTTTCTTTGGGCTTTCTTTCCCCTTTCTTTCCACTTTCTTTGGGCTTTCTTTGGGCTTTCTTTGGGCTTTCTTTGGGCTTTCTTTCCCCTTTCTTTGGGCTTTCTTTCCCCTTTCTTTGGGCTTTCTTGGGGCTTTCTTTGGGCTTTCTTTCCCCTTTCTTTGGGCTTTCTTCCCCCTTTCTATCCCCTTTCTTTGGGCTTTCTTTCCCCTTTCTTTCACCTTTCTTTGGGCTTTGTTTCCCCTCTCTTTGGGCTTTCTTTCCCCTTTCTTTGGGCTTTCTTTGGGCTTTCTTTCCCCTTTCTTTCCCCTTTCTTTGGGCTTTCTTTGGGCTTTCTTTCCCCTTTCTTGGGGCTTTCTTTGGGCTTTCTTTCCCCTTTCTTTGGGCTTTCTTTGGGCTTTCTTTGGGCCTTTTTCCCCCTTTCTTTCCCCTTTCTTTGGGCTTTCTTTCCCCTTTCTTTCCCCTTTCTTTGGGCTTTCTTTCCCCTTTCTTTGGGCTTTCTTTGGGCTTTCTTTGGGCCTTTTTCCCCCTTTCTTTCCCCTTTCTTTGGGCTTTCTTTCCCCTTTCTTTCCCCTTTCTTTGGGCTTTCTTTCCCCTTTCTTTGGGCTTTCTTTGGGCTTTCTTTCCCCTTTCTTTGGGCTTTCTCTGGGCTTTCTTTCCCCTTTCTTTGGGCTTTCTTTCCACTTTCTTTCCCCTTTCTTTGGGCTTTGTTTCCCCTCTCTTTGGGCTTTCTTTCCCCTTTCTTTCCCCTTTCTTTCCCCTTTCTTTCCCCTTTCTTTCCCCTTTCTTTGGGCTTTCTTTCCCCTTTCTTTGGGCTTTCTTTGGGCTTTCTTTGGGCTTTTTTCCCCCTTTCTTTCCCCTTTCTTTCGGCTTTTTTTCCCCTTTCTTTCCCCTTTCTTTGGGCTTTCTTTCCCCTTTCTTTGGGCTTTCTTTGGGCTTTCTTTCCCCTTTCTTTGGGCTTTCTCTGGGCTTTCTTTGGGCTTTCTTTGGGCTTTCTTTCCCCTTTCTTTGGGCTTTCTTTGGGCTTTCATTGGGCTTTCTTTCGCCTTTCTTTGGGCTTTCTTTCCCATTTCTTTGGGCTTTCCTTGGGCTTTCCTTGGGCTTTCTTTGGGCTTTCTTTCCCCTTTCTTTCCACTTTCTTTGGGCTTTCTTTGGGCTTTCTTTGGGCTTTCTTTCCCCTTTCTTTGGGCTTTCTTGGGGCTTTCTTTGGGTTTTCTTTCCCCTTTCTTTCCCCTTTCTTTGAGCTTTCTTCCCCCTTTCTATCCCCTTTCTTTTGGCTTTCTTTCCCCTTTCTTTCCCCTTTCTTTGGGCTTTGTTTAGCCTCTCTTTGGGCTTTCTTTCCCCTTTCTTTGGGCTTTCTTTGGGCTTTCTTTCCCATTTCTTTGGGCTTTCTTTCCCCTTTCTTTCCCCTTTCTTTGTGCTTTCTTTGGGCTTTCTTTGGGCTTTCTTTCCCCTTTCTTTGGGCTTTCTTTCCCCTTTCTTTGGGCTTTCTTTCCCCTTTCTTTGGGCTTTCTTTCCCCTTTCTTTGGGTTTCTTTCCCCTTTCTTTGGGCTTTCTTTGGGCTTTCTATGGGCTTTCTTTGCGCTTTCTTTCCCCTTTCTTTGGGCTTTCTTTGGGCTTTCTTTGCCCTTTCTTTGGGATTTCTTTCCCCTTTCTTTGGGCTTTCTTTGGGCTTTCTTTGTGCTTTCTTTGGGCTTTCTTTCCCCTTTCTTTGGGCTTTCTTTCCCCTTTCTTTGGGTTTCTTTCCCCTTTCTTTGGGCTTTCTTTGGGCTTTCTATGGGCTTTCTTTGCGCTTTCTTTCCCCTTTCTTTGGGCTTTCTTTGGGCTTTCTTTGCCCTTTCTTTGGGATTTCTTTCCCCTTTCTTTGGGCTTTCTTGGGGCTTTCTTTGGGCTTTCTTTCCCCTTTTTTTCCCCTTTCTTTGGGCTTTCTTCCCCCTTTCTATCCCATTTCTTTGGGCTTTCTTTCCCCTTTCTTTCCCCTTTCTTTGGGCTTTGTTTCCCCTCTCTTTGGGCTTTCTTTCCCCTTTCTTTGGTCTTTCTTTGGGCTTTCTTTCCCCTTTCTTTGGGCTTTCTTTGGGCTTTCTTTCCCCTTTCTTTGGGTTTCTTTGGGCTTTCTTTGGGCTTTCTTTCCCCTTTCTTTGGGCTTTCTTTGGGCTTTCTTTCCCCTTTCTTTGGGATTTCTTTGGGCTTTCTTTGGGCCTTTTTCCCCCTTTCTTTCCCCTTTCTTTGGGCTTTCTTTCCCCTTTCTTTCCCCTTTCTTTGGGCTTTCTTTCCCCTTTCTTTGGGCTTTCTTTGGGCTTTCTTTCCCCTTTCTTTGGGCTTTCTCTGGGCTTTCTTTCCCCTTTCTTTGGGCTTTCTTTCCCCTTTCTTTCCCCTTTCTTTGGGCTTTGTTTCCCCTCTCTTTGGGCTTTCTTTCCCCTTTCTTTGGGCTTTCTTTCCCCTTTCTTTCCGCTTTCTTTGGGCTTTCTTTGGGCTTTTTTGGGCTTTGTTTGGGCTTTCTTTCCCCTTTCTTTGGGCTTTCTTTGGGCTTTCTTTCCCCTTTCTTTGGGCTTTCTTTGGGCTTTCTTTGGGCTTTTTTCCCCCTTTCTTTCCCCTTTCTTTCGGCTTTCTTTCCCCTTTCTTTCCCCTTTCTTTGGGCTTTCTTTCCCCTTTCTTTGGGCTTTCTTTGGGCTTTCTTTCCCCTTTCTTTGGGCTTTCTCTGGGCTTTCTTTGGGCTTTCTTTGGGCTTTCTTTCCCCTTTCTTTGGGCTTTCTTTGGGCTTTCATTGGGCTTTCTTTCGCCTTTCTTTGGGCTTTCTTTCCCCTTTCTTTGGGCTTTCCTTGGGCTTTCCTTGGGCTTTCTTTGGGCTTTCTTTCCCCTTTCTTTCCACTTTCTTTGGGCTTTCTTTGGGCTTTCTTTGGGCTTTCTTTCCCCTTTCTTTGGGCTTTCTTGGGGCTTTCTTTGGGCTTTCTTTCCCCTTTCTTTCCCCTTTCTTTGGGCTTTCTTCCCCCTTTCTATCCCCTTTCTTTGGGCTTTCTTTCCCCTTTCTTTCCCCTTTCTTTGGGCTTTGTTTAGCCTCTCTTTGGGCTTTCTTTCCCCTTTCTTTGGGCTTTCTTTGGGCTTTCTTTCCCATTTCTTTGGGCTTTCTTTCCCCTTTCTTTCCCCTTTCTTTGTGCTTTCTTTGGGCTTTCTTTGGGCTTTCTTTCCCCTTTCTTTGGGCTTTCTTTCCCCTTTTTTTGGGCTTTCTTTCCCCTTTCTTTGGGCTTTCTTTCCCCTTTCTTTGGGTTTCTTTCCCCTTTCTTTGGGCTTTCTTTGGGCTTTCTATGGGCTTTCTTTGCGCTTTCTTTCCCCTTTCTTTGGGCTTTCTTTGGGTTTTCTTTGCCCTTTCTTTGGGATTTCTTTCCCCTTTCTTTGGGCTTTCTTTGGGCTTTATTTGTGCTTTCTTTGGGCTTTGTTTCCCCTTTCTTTGGGCTTTCTTTAGGCTTTCTTTAGGCTTTCTTTGGGCTTTCTTTCCGCTTTCTTTGGGCTTTCTTTGGGCTTTCTTTCCCTCTTCTTTGGGCTTTCTTTCCTCTTTCTTTGGGCTTTCTTTGTGCTTTCTTTGGGCTTTGTTTCCCCTTTCTTTGGGCTTTCTTTAGGCTTTCTTTAGGCTTTCTTTGGGCTTTCTTTCCGCTTTCTTTGGGCTTTCTTTGGGCTTTCTTTCCCTTTTCTTTGGGCTTTCTTTCCTCTTTCTTTGGGCTTTCTTTGGGCTTTCTTTCCCCTTTCTTTGGGCTTTCTTTCCCCTTTCTTTGGGCTGTCTTTCCCCTTTCTTTGGGCTTTCTTTCCCCTTTCTTTGGGCTTTCTTTCCCTTTTCTTTGGGCTTTCTTTGGGCTTTCTTTGGGCTTTCTTTGGGCTCTCTCTGGGCTTTCTTTCCCCTCTCTTTGGGCTTTCTTTCCCCTTTCTTTGGGCTTTCTTTGGGCTTTCTTTCCCTTTGCTTTGGGCTTTCTTTCCCGTTTCTTTGGGCTTTCTTTGGGCTTTGTTTCCCCTTTCTTTGGGCTTTGTTTCCCCTTTCTTTGAGCTTTGTTTCCCCTTTCTTTGGGCTTTCTTTCCCCTTTCTTTGGGCTTTCTTTCCCCTTTCTTTGGGCTTTCTTTCCCCTTTCTTTGGGCTGTCATTCCCCTTTCTTTGGGCTTTCTTTCCCCTTTCTTTGGGCTTTCTTTCCCCTTTCTTTGGGCTTTCTTTGGGCTTTCTTTCCCCTTTCTTTGGGCTTTCTTTCCCCTTTCTGTGGTCTTTCTTTGGGCTTTCTTTGGGCCTTCTTTGGGCTTTCTATCCCCTTTCTTTGGGCTTTCTTTCCCCTTTCTTTGGGCTTTCCTTCCCCTTTCTTTGGGCTTTCCTTGGGCTTTCTTTCCCCTTTCTTTCCACTTTCTTTGGGCTTTCTTTGGGCTTTCTTTCCCCTTTCTTTGCGCTTTCTTTCCCCTTTCTTTGGGCTTTCTTTCCCCTTTCTTTGGGCTTTCTTTCCCCTTTCTTTGGGCTTTCTTTCCCCTTTCTTTGGGCTGTCATTCGCCTTTCTTTGGGCTTTCTTTCCCCGTTCTTTGGGCTTTCTTTCCCCTTTCTTTGGGCATTCTTTGGGCTTTCTTTGGGCTTTCTTTGGGCTTTCTTTGGTCTTTCTTTCCCCTTTCTTTGGGCTTTATTTCCCCTTTCTTTGGTCTTTCCTCTGGCTTTCTTTGGGCTTTCTTTGGGTTTTCTTTCCCCTTTCTTTCCACTTTCTTGGGCTTTCTTTCGGCTTTCTTTCCCCTTTCTTTGGGCTTTCTTTCCCCTTTCTTTGGGCTTTCTTTCCCCTTTCTTTGGGCTTTCTTTCCCCTTTCTTTGGGCTTTCTTTCCCCTTTCTTTGGGCTGTCATTCCCCTTTCTTTGGGCTTTCTTTCCCCTTTCTTTGGGCTTTCTTTCCCTTTTCTTTGGGCTTTCTTTGGGCATTCTTTGGGCTTTCTTTGGGCTTTCTCTGGGCTTTCTTTCCCCTTTCTTTGGGCTTTCTTTGCCCTTTCTTTGGGCTTTCTTTCCCCTTTCTTTGGGCTTTCTTTCCCCTTTCTTTGGGCTTTCTTTGAGCTTTCTTTCCCCTTTCTTTGGGCTTTCTTTCCCCTTTCTTTGGGCTTTCTTTGGGCTGTCTTTCCCCTTTCTTTGGGCTTTCTTTCCCCTTTCTTTGGGCTTTCTTTCCCCTTTCTTTGGGCTTTCTTTGCGCTTTCTTTCCCCTTTCTTTGGGCTTTCTTTGGGCTTTCTTTCCCCTTTCTTTCCCATTTCTTTGGGCTTTCTTTCCCCTTTCTTTGGGCTTTCTTTCCCCTTTCTTTGGGCTTTCTTCCCCCTTTCTTTCCCCTTTCTTTGGGCTTTCTTTCCCCTTTCTTTCCCCTTTCTTTGGGCTTTGTTTCCCCTTTCTTTGGGCTTTCTTGGGCTTTCTTTTCCCTTTCTTTGGGCTTTCTTTCCCCTTTCTTTCCCCTTTCTTTGGGCTTTCTTTCCCCTTTCTTTGGGCTTTCTTTCCCCTTTCTTTGGGCTTTCTTTCCCCTTTCTTTGGGCTTTCTTTCCCCTTTCTTTGGGCTTTCTTTCCCCTTTCTTTGGGCTTTCTTTCCCCTTTCTTTGGGCTTTCTTTCCCCTTTCTTTGGGCTGTCATTCCCCTTTCTTTGGGCTTTCTTTCCCCTTTCTTTGGGCTTCTTTCCCCTTTCTTTGGGCTTTCTTTGGGCTTTCTTTCCCCTTTCTTTGGGCTTTCTTTCCCCTTTCAGTGGGCTTTCTTTGGGCTTTCTTTGGGCCTTCTTTGGGCTTTCTATCCCCTTTCTTTCGGCTTTCTTTCCCCTTTCTTTGGGCTTTCCTTGGGCTTTCTTTGGGCTTTCTTTGGGTTTTCTTTACCCTTTCTTTCCACTTTCTCTGGGCTTTCTTTGGGCTTTCTTTGGGCTTTCTTTCCCCTTTCTTTGGGCTTTCTTTCCACTTTCTTTGGGCTTTCTTTCCCCTTTCTTTGGGCTTTCTTTGGGCTTTCTTCGGGCTTTCTTTGGGCTTTCTTTGGGCTTTCTTTGGGCTTTCTTTGGGCTTTCTTTGGGCTTTCTTTGGTCTTTCTTTCCCCTTTCTTTGGGCTTTATTTCCCCTTTCTTTGGTCTTTCCTTGGGCTTTCTTTGGGCTTTCTTTGGGTTTTCTTTCCCCTTTCTTTCCACTTTCTTGGGCTTTCTTTGGGCTTTCTTTCCCCTTTCTTTGGGCTTTCTTTCCCCCTTTCTTTGGGCTTTCTTTCCCCTTTCTTTGGGCTGTCTTTTGGTTTTCTTTGGGCTTTCTTTCCCCTTTCTTTGGGCTGTCATTCCCCATTCTTTGGGCTTTCTTTCCCCTTTCTTTGGGCTTTCTTTCCCTTTTCTTTGGGCTTTCTTTGGGCATTCTTTGGGCTTTCTTTGGGCTTTCTCTGGGCTTTCTTTCCCCTTTCTTTGGGCTTTCTTTGCCCTTTCTTTGGGCTTTCTTTCCCCTATCTTTGGGCTTTCTTTCCCCTTTCTTTGGGCTTTCTTTGAGCTTTCTTTCCCCTTTCTTTGGGCTTTCTTTCCCCTTTCTTTGGGCTTTCTTTGGGCTGTCTTTCCCCTTTCTTTGGGCTTTCTTTCCCCTTTCTTTGCTCTTTCTTTCCCCTATCTTTGGGCTGTCTTTCCCCTTTCTTTGGGCTTTCTTTCCCTTTCTTTGGGCTTTCTTTCCCTTTTCTTTGGGCTTTCTTTGTGCTTTCTTTGGGCTTTCTTTGGGCTCTCTCTGGGCTTTCTTTCCCCTTTCTTTGGGCTTTCTTTCCCCTTTCTTTGGGCTTTCTTTGGCTTTCTTTCCCCTTTCTTTGGGCTTTCTTTCCCCTTTCTTTGGGCTTTCTTTCCCCTTTCTTTGGGCTTTCTTTCCCCTTTCTTTGGGCTTTCTTTCCCCTTTCTTTGGGCTTTCTTTCCCCTTTCTTTGGGCTTTCTTTCCCATTTCTTTGGGCTTTCTTTCCCCTTTCTTTGGGCTGTCATTCCCCTTTCTTTGGGCTTTCTTTCCCTTTTCTTTGGGCTTTCTTTCCCCTTTCTTTGGGCTTTCTTTGGGCTTTCTCTGGGCTTTCTTTCCCCTTTCTTTGGGCTTTCTTTGCCCTTTCTTTGGGATTTCTTTCCCCTATCTTTGGGCTTTCTTTCCCTTTCTTTGGGCTTTCTTTGAGCTTTCTTTCCCCTTTCTTTGGGCTTTCTTTCCCCTTTCTTTGGGCTTTCTTTGGGCTGTCTTTCCCCTTTCTTTGGGCTTTCTTTCCCCTTTCTTTGCTCTTTCTTTCCCCTTTCTTTGGGCTGTCTTTCCCCTTTCTTTGGGCTTTCTTTCCCCTTTCTTTGGGCTTTCTTTCCCCTTTTTTTGGGGCTTTCTTTGGGCTTTCTTTGGGCTTTCTTTGGGCTCTCTCTGGGCTTTCTTTCCCCTCTCTTTGGGCTTTCTTTCCCCTTTCTTTGGGCTTTCTTTGGGCTTTCTTTCCCTTTTCTTTGGGCTTTCTTTCCCGTTTCTTTGGGCTTTCTTTGGGCTTTGTTTCCCCTTTCTTTGGGCTTTGTTTCCCCTTTCTTTGAGCTTTGTTTCCCCTTTCTTTGGGCTTTCTTTCCCCTTTCTTTGGGCTTTCTTTCCCCTTTCTTTGGGCTTTCTTTCCCCTTTCTTTGGGCTGTCATTCCCCTTTCTTTGGGCTTTCTTTCCCCTTTCTTTGGGCTTTCTTTCCCCTTTCTTTGGGCTTTCTTTGGGCTTTCTTTCCCCTTTCTTTGGGCTTTCTTTCCCCTTTCTGTGGTCTTTCTTTGGGCTTTCTTTGGGCCTTCTTTGGGCTTTCTATCCCCTTTCTTTGGGCTTTCTTTCCCCTTTCTTTGGGCTTTCCTTCCCCTTTCTTTGGGCTTTCCTTGGGCTTTCTTTCCCCTTTCTTTCCACTTTCTTTGGGCTTTCTTTGGGCTTTCTTTCCCCTTTCTTTGCGCTTTCTTTCCCCTTTCTTTGGGCTTTCTTTCCCCTTTCTTTGGGCTTTCTTTCCCCTTTCTTTGGGCTGTCATTCGCCTTTCTTTGGGCTTTCTTTCCCCGTTCTTTGGGCTTTCTTTCCCCTTTCTTTGGGCTTTCTTTGGTCTTTCTTTCCCCTTTCTTTGGGCTTTATTTCCCCTTTCTTTGGTCTTTCCTCTGGCTTTCTTTGGGCTTTCTTTGGGTTTTCTTTCCCCTTTCTTTCCACTTTCTTGGGCTTTCTTTCGGCTTTCTTTCCCCTTTCTTTGGGCTTTCTTTCCCCTTTCTTTGGGCTTTCTTTCCCCTTTCTTTGGGCTTTCTTTCCCCTTTCTTTGGGCTGTCATTCCCCTTTCTTTGGGCTTTCTTTCCCCTTTCTTTGGGCTTTCTTTCCCTTTTCTTTGGGCTTTCTTTGGCATTCTTTGGGCTTTCTTTGGGCTTTCTCTGGGCTTTCTTTCCCCTTTCTTTGGGCTTTCTTTGCCCTTTCTTTGGGCTTTCTTTCCCCTTTCTTTGGGCTTTCTTTCCCCTTTCTTTGGGCTTTCTTTGAGCTTTCTTTCCCCTTTCTTTGGGCTTTCTTTCCCCTTTCTTTGGGCTTTCTTTGGGCTGTCTTTCCCCTTTCTTTGGGCTTTCTTTCCCCTTTCTTTGGGCTTTCTTTCCCCTTTCTTTGGGCTTTCTTTCCCATTTCTTTGGGCTGTCATTCGCCTTTCTTTGGGCTTTCTTTCCCCGTTCTTTGGGCTTTCTTTCCCCTTTCTTTGGGCATTCTTTGGGCTTTCTTTGGGCTTTCTTTGGGCTTTCTTTCCCCTTTCTTTGGGGCTTTATTTCCCTTTTCTTTGGTCTTTCCTCTGGCTTTCTTTGGGCTTTCTTTGGGTTTTCTTTCCCCTTTCTTTCCACTTTCTTGGGCTTTCTTTCGGCTTTCTTTCCCCTTTCTTTGGGCTTTCTTTTCCCCTTTCTTTGGGCTTTCTTTCCCCTTTCTTTGGGCTTTCTTTCCCCTTTCTTTGGGCTTTCTTTCCCCTTTCTTTGGGCTGTCATTCCCCTTTCTTTGGGCTTTCTTTCCCCTTTCTTTGGGCTTTCTTTCCCTTTTCTTTGGGCTTTCTTTGGGCATTCTTTGGGCTTTCTTTGGGCTTTCTCTGGGCTTTCTTTCCCCTTTCTTTGGGCTTTCTTTGCCCTTTCTTTGGGCTTTCTTTCCCCTTTCTTTGGGCTTTCTTTCCCCTTTCTTTGGGCTTTCTTTGAGCTTTCTTTCCCCTTTCTTTGGGCTTTCTTTCCCCTTTCTTTGGGCTTTCTTTGGGCTGTCTTTCCCCTTTCTTTGGGCTTTCTTTCCCCTTTCTTTGGGCTTTCTTTCCCCTTTCTTTGGGCTTTCTTTCCCCTTTCTTTGGGCTTTCTTTGCGCTTTCTTTCCCCTTTCTTTGGGCTTTCTTTGGGCTTTCTTTCCCCTTTCTTTCCCATTTCTTTGGGCTTTCTTTCCCCTTTCTTTGGGCTTTCTTTCCCCTTTCTTTGGGCTTTCTTCCCCCTTTCTTTCCCCTTTCTTTGGGCTTTCTTTCCCCTTTCTTTCCCCTTTCTTTGGGCTTTGTTTCCCCTTTCTTTGGGCTTTCTTGGGCTTTCTTTTCCCTTTCTTTGGGCTTTCTTTCCCCTTTCTTTCCCCTTTCTTTGGGCTTTCTTTCCCCTTTCTTTGGGCTTTCTTTCCCCTTTCTTTGGGCTTTCTTTCCCCTTTCTTTGGGCTTTCTTTCCCCTTTCTTTGGGCTTTCTTTCCCCTTTCTTTGGGCTTTCTTTCCCCTTTCTTTGGGCTTTCTTTCCCCTTTCTTTGGGCTGTCATTCCCCTTTCTTTGGGCTTTCTTTCCCCTTTCTTTGGGCTTCTTTCCCCTTTCTTTGGGCTTTCTTTGGGCTTTCTTTCCCCTTTCTTTGGGCTTTCTTTCCCCTTTCAGTGGGCTTTCTTTGGGCTTTCTTTGGGCCTTCTTTGGGCTTTCTATCCCCTTTCTTTCGGCTTTCTTTCCCCTTTCTTTGGGCTTTCCTTGGGCTTTCTTTGGGCTTTCTTTGGGTTTTCTTTACCCTTTCTTTCCACTTTCTCTGGGCTTTCTTTGGGCTTTCTTTGGGCTTTCTTTCCCCTTTCTTTGGGCTTTCTTTCCACTTTCTTTGGGCTTTCTTTCCCCTTTCTTTGGGCTTTCTTCGGGCTTTCTTTGGGCTTTCTTTGGGCTTTCTTTGGGCTTTCTTTGGGCTTTCTTTGGGCTTTCTTTGGGCTTTCTTTGGTCTTTCTTTCCCCTTTCTTTGGGCTTTATTTCCCCTTTCTTTGGTCTTTCCTTGGGCTTTCTTTGGGCTTTCTTTGGGTTTTCTTTCCCCTTTCTTTCCACTTTCTTGGGCTTTCTTTGGGCTTTCTTTCCCCTTTCTTTGGGCTTTCTTTCCCCTTTCTTTGGGCTTTCTTTCCCCTTTCTTTGGGCTGTCTTTTGGTTTTCTTTGGGCTTTCTTTCCCCTTTCTTTGGGCTGTCATTCCCCTTTCTTTGGGCTTTCTTTCCCCTTTCTTTGGGCTTTCTTTCCCTTTTCTTTGGGCTTTCTTTGGGCATTCTTTGGGCTTTCTTTGGGCTTTCTCTGGGCTTTCTTTCCCCTTTCTTGGGCTTTCTTTGCCCTTTCTTTGGGCTTTCTTTCCCCTATCTTTGGGCTTTCTTTCCCCTTTCTTTGGGCTTTCTTTGAGCTTTCTTTCCCCTTTCTTTGGGCTTTCTTTCCCCTTTCTTTGGGCTTTCTTTGGGCTGTCTTTCCCCTTTCTTTGGGCTTTCTTTCCCCTTTCTTTGGGCTTTCTTTGAGCTTTCTTTCCCCTTTCTTTGGGCTTTCTTTCCCCTTTCTTTGGGCTTTCTTTGGGCTGTCTTTCCCCTTTCTTTGGGCTTTCTTTCCCCTTTCTTTGGGCTTTCTTTCCCCTTTCTTTGGGCTTTCTTTCCCCTTTCTTTGGGCTTTCTTTGCGCTTTCTTTCCCCTTTCTTTGGGCTTTCTTTGGGCTTTCTTTCCCCTTTCTTTCCCATTTCTTTGGGCTTTCTTTCCCCTTTCTTTGGGCTTTCTTTCCCCTTTCTTTGGGCTTTCTTCCCCCTTTCTTTCCCCTTTCTTTGGGCTTTCTTTCCCCTTTCTTTCCCCTTTCTTTGGGCTTTGTTTCCCCTTTCTTTGGGCTTTCTTGGGCTTTCTTTTCCCTTTCTTTGGGCTTTCTTTCCCCTTTCTTTCCCCTTTCTTTGGGCTTTCTTTCCCCTTTCTTTGGGCTTTCTTTCCCCTTTCTTTGGGCTTTCTTTCCCCTTTCTTTGGGCTTTCTTTCCCCTTTCTTTGGGCTTTCTTTCCCCTTTCTTTGGGCTTTCTTTCCCCTTTCTTTGGGCTTTCTTTCCCCTTTCTTTGGGCTTTCTTTCCCCTTTCTTTGGGCTGTCATTCCCCTTTCTTTGGGCTTTCTTTCCCCTTTCTTTGGGCTTCTTTCCCCTTTCTTTGGGCTTTCTTTGGGCTTTCTTTCCCCTTTCTTTGGGCTTTCTTTCCCCTTTCAGTGGGCTTTCTTTGGGCTTTCTTTGGGCCTTCTTTGGGCTTTCTATCCCCTTTCTTTCGGCTTTCTTTCCCCTTTCTTTGGGCTTTCCTTGGGCTTTCTTTGGGCTTTCTTTGGGTTTTCTTTACCCTTTCTTTCCACTTTCTCTGGGCTTTCTTTGGGCTTTCTTTGGGCTTTCTTTCCCCTTTCTTTGGGCTTTCTTTCCACTTTCTTTGGGCTTTCTTTCCCCTTTCTTTGGGCTTTCTTCGGGCTTTCTTTGGGCTTTCTTTGGGCTTTCTTTGGGCTTTCTTTGGGCTTTCTTTGGGCTTTCTTTGGGCTTTCTTTGGGCTTTCTTTGGTCTTTCTTTCCCCTTTCTTTGGGCTTTATTTCCCCTTTCTTTGGTCTTTCCTTGGGCTTTCTTTGGGCTTTCTTTGGGTTTTCTTTCCCTTTCTTTCCACTTTCTTGGGCTTTCTTTGGGCTTTCTTTCCCCTTTCTTTGGGCTTTCTTTCCCCTTTCTTTGGGCTTTCTTTCCCCTTTCTTTGGGCTGTCTTTTGGTTTTCTTTGGGCTTTCTTTCCCCTTTCTTTGGGCTGTCATTCCCCTTTCTTTGGGCTTTCTTTCCCCTTTCTTTGGGCTTTCTTTCCCTTTTCTTTGGGCTTTCTTTGGGCATTCTTTGGGCTTTCTTTGGGCTTTCTCTGGGCTTTCTTTCCCCTTTCTTTGGGCTTTCTTTGCCCTTTCTTTGGGCTTTCTTTCCCCTATCTTTGGGCTTTCTTTCCCCTTTCTTTGGGCTTTCTTTGAGCTTTCTTTCCCCTTTCTTTGGGCTTTCTTTCCCCTTTCTTTGGCTTTCTTTGGGCTGTCTTTCCCCTTTCTTTGGGCTTTCTTTCCCCTTTCTTTGCTCTTTCTTTCCCCTATCTTTGGGCTGTCTTTCCCCTTTCTTTGGGCTTTCTTTCCCCTTTCTTTGGGCTTTCTTTCCCTTTTCTTTGGGCTTTCTTTGGGCTTTCTTTGGGCTTTCTTTGGGCTCTCTCTGGGCTTTCTTTCCCCTTTCTTTGGGCTTTCTTTCCCCTTTCTTTGGGCTTTCTTTGGGCTTTCTTTCCCCTTTCTTTGGGCTTTCTTTCCCCTTTCTTTGGGCTTCTTTCCCCTTTCTTTGGGCTTTCTTTCCCCTTTCTTTGGGCTTTCTTTCCCCTTTCTTTGGGCTTTCTTTCCCCTTTCTTTGGGCTTTCTTTCCCATTTCTTTGGGCTTTCTTTCCCCTTTCTTTGGGCTGTCATTCCCCTTTCTTTGGGCTTTCTTTCCCTTTTCTTTGGGCTTTCTTTCCCCTTTCTTTGGGCTTTCTTTGGGCTTTCTCTGGGCTTTCTTTCCCCTTTCTTTGGGCTTTCTTTGCCCTTTCTTGGGATTTCTTTCCCCTATCTTTGGCTTTCTTTCCCCTTTCTTTGGGCTTTCTTTGAGCTTTCTTTCCCCTTTCTTTGGGCTTTCTTTCCCCTTTCTTTGGGCTTTCTTTGGGCTGTCTTTCCCCTTTCTTTGGGCTTTCTTTCCCCTTTCTTTGCTCTTTCTTTCCCCTTTCTTTGGGCTGTCTTTCCCCTTTCTTTGGGCTTTCTTTCCCCTTTCTTTGGGCTTTCTTTCCCTTTTTTTGGGGCTTTCTTTGGGCTTTCTTTGGGCTTTCTTTGGGCTCTCTCTGGGCTTTCTTTCCCTCTCTTTGGGCTTTCTTTCCCCTTTCTTTGGGCTTTCTTTGGGCTTTCTTTCCCTTTTCTTTGGGCTTTCTTTCCCGTTTCTTTGGGCTTTCTTTGGGCTTTGTTTCCCCTTTCTTTGGGCTTTGTTTCCCCTTTCTTTGAGCTTTGTTTCCCCTTTCTTTGGGCTTTCTTTCCCCTTTCTTTGGGCTTTCTTTCCCCTTTCTTTGGGCTTTCTTTCCCCTTTCTTTGGGCTGTCATTCCCCTTTCTTTGGGCTTTCTTTCCCCTTTCTTTGGGCTTTCTTTCCCCTTTCTTTGGGCTTTCTTTGGGCTTTCTTTCCCCTTTCTTTGGGCTTTCTTTCCCCTTTCTGTGGTCTTTCTTTGGGCTTTCTTTGGGCCTTCTTTGGGCTTTCTATCCCCTTTCTTTGGGCTTTCTTTCCCCTTTCTTTGGGCTTTCCTTCCCCTTTCTTTGGGCTTTCCTTGGGCTTTCTTTCCCCTTTCTTTCCACTTTCTTTGGGCTTTCTTTGGGCTTTCTTTCCCCTTTCTTTGCGCTTTCTTTCCCCTTTCTTTGGGCTTTCTTTCCCCTTTCTTTGGGCTTTCTTTCCCCTTTCTTTGGGCTTTCTTTCCCCTTTCTTTGGGCTGTCATTCGCCTTTCTTTGGGCTTTCTTTCCCCGTTCTTTGGGCTTTCTTTCCCCTTTCTTTGGGCATTCTTTGGGCTTTCTTTGGGCTTTCTTTGGGCTTTCTTTGGTCTTTCTTTCCCCTTTCTTTGGGCTTTATTTCCCCTTTCTTTGGTCTTTCCTCTGGCTTTCTTTGGCTTTCTTTGGGTTTTCTTTCCCCTTTCTTTCCACTTTCTTGGGCTTTCTTTCGGCTTTCTTTCCCCTTTCTTTGGGCTTTCTTTCCCCTTTCTTTGGGCTTTCTTTCCCCTTTCTTTGGGCTTTCTTTCCCCTTTCTTTGGGCTGTCATTCCCCTTTCTTTGGGCTTTCTTTCCCCTTTCTTTGGGCTTTCTTTCCCTTTTCTTTGGGCTTTCTTTGGGCATTCTTTGGGCTTTCTTTGGGCTTTCTCTGGGCTTTCTTTCCCCTTTCTTTGGGCTTTCTTTGCCCTTTCTTTGGGCTTTCTTTCCCCTTTCTTTGGGCTTTCTTTCCCCTTTCTTTGGGCTTTCTTTGAGCTTTCTTTCCCCTTTCTTTGGGCTTTCTTTCCCCTTTCTTTGGGCTTTCTTTGGGCTGTCTTTCCCCTTTCTTTGGGCTTTCTTTCCCCTTTCTTTGGGCTTTCTTTCCCCTTTCTTTGGGCTTTCTTTCCCCTTTCTTTGGGCTTTCTTTGCGCTTTCTTTCCCCTTTCTTTGGGCTTTCTTTGGGCTTTCTTTCCCCTTTCTTTCCCATTTCTTTGGGCTTTCTTTCCCCTTTCTTTGGGCTTTCTTTCCCCTTTCTTTGGGCTTTCTTTCCCCTTTCTTTCCCCTTTCTTTGGGCTTTCTTTCCCCTTTCTTTCCCCTTTCTTTGGGCTTTGTTTCCCCTTTCTTTGGGCTTTCTTGGGCTTTCTTTTCCCTTTCTTTGGGCTTTCTTTCCCCTTTCTTTCCCCTTTCTTTGGGCTTTCTTTCCCCTTTCTTTGGGCTTTCTTTCCCCTTTCTTTGGGCTTTCTTTCCCCTTTCTTTGGGCTTTCTTTCCCCTTTCTTTGGGCTTTCTTTCCCCTTTCTTTGGGCTTTCTTTCCCCTTTCTTTGGGCTTTCTTTCCCCTTTCTTTGGGCTTTCTTTCCCCTTTCTTTGGGCTTTCTTTCCCCTTTCTTTGGGCTTTCTTTCCCCTTTCTTTGGGCTTCTTTCCCCTTTCTTTGGGCTTTCTTTGGGCTTTCTTTCCCCTTTCTTTGGGCTTTCTTTCCCCTTTCAGTGGGCTTTCTTTGGGCTTTCTTTGGGCCTTCTTTGGGCTTTCTATCCCCTTTCTTTGGCTTTTCTTTCCCCTTTCTTTGGGCTTTCCTTGGGCTTTCTTTGGGCTTTCTTTGGGTTTTCTTTACCCTTTCTTTCCACTTTCTCTGGGCTTTCTTTGGGCTTTCTTTGGGCTTTCTTTGGGCTTTCTTTCCCCTTTCTTTGGGCTTTCTTTCCACTTTCTTTGGGCTTTCTTTCCCCTTTCTTGGGCTTTCTTCGGGCTTTCTTTGGGCTTTCTTTGGGCTTTCTTTGGGCTTTCTTTGGCTTTCTTTGGGCTTTCTTTGGGCTTTCTTTGGGCTTTCTTTGGGCTTTCTTTGGGCTTTCTTTGGGCTTTCTTTGGTCTTTCTTTCCCCTTTCTTTGGGCTTTATTTCCCCTTTCTTTGGTCTTTCCTTGGGCTTTCTTTGGGCTTTCTTTGGGTTTTCTTTACCCTTTCTTTCCACTTTCTTGGGCTTTCTTTGGGCTTTCTTTCCCCTTTCTTTGGGCTTTCTTTCCCCTTTCTTTGGGCTTTCTTTCCCCTTTCTTTGGGCTGTCTTTTGGTTTTCTTTGGGCTTTCTTTCCCCTTTCTTTGGGCTGTCATTCCCCTTTCTTTGGGCTTTCTTTCCCCTTTCTTTGGGCTTTCTTTCCCTTTTCTTTGGGCTTTCTTTGGGCATTCTTTGGGCTTTCTTTGGGCTTTCTCTGGGCTTTCTTTCCCCTTTCTTTGGGCTTTCTTTGCCCTTTCTTTGGGCTTTCTTTCCCCTATCTTTGGGCTTTCTTTCCCCTTTCTTTGGGCTTTCTTTGAGCTTTCTTTCCCCTTTCTTTGGGCTTTCTTTCCCTTTCTTTGGGCTTTCTTTGGGCTGTCTTTCCCCTTTCTTTGGGCTTTCTTTCCCCTTTCTTTGCTCGTTCTTTCCCCTTTCTTTGGGCTGTCTTTCCCCTTTCTTTGGGCTTTCTTTCCCCTTTCTTTGGGCTTTCTTTCCCTTTTCTTTGGGCTTTCTTTGGGCTTTCTTTGGGCTTTCTTTGGGCTCTCTCTGGGCTTTCTTTCCCCTGTCTTTGGGCTTTCTTTCCCCTTTCTTTGGGCTTTCTTTGGGCTTTCTTTCCCCTTTCTTTGGGCTTTCTTTCCCCTTTCTTTGGGCTTTCTTTCCCCTTTCTTTGGGCTTTCTTTCCCCTTTCTTTGGGCTTTCTTTCCCCTTTCTTTGGGCTTTCTTTCCCCTTTCTTTGGGCTTTCTTTCCCATTTCTTTGGGCTTTCTTTCCCCTTTCTTTGGGCTGTCATTCCCCTTTCTTTGGGCTTTCTTTCCCTTTTCTTTGGGCTTTCTTTCCCCTTTCTTTGGGCTTTCTTTGGGCTTTCTCTGGGCTTTCTTTCCCCTTTCTTTGGGCTTTCTTTGCCCTTTCTTTGGGATTTCTTTCCCCTATCTTTGGGCTTTCTTTCCCCTTTCTTTGGGCTTTCTTTGAGCTTTCTTTCCCCTTTCTTTGGGCTTTCTTTCCCCTTTCTTTGGGCTTTCTTTGGGCTGTCTTTCCCCTTTCTTTGGGCTTTCTTTCCCCTTTCTTTGCTCTTTCTTTCCCCTTTCTTTGGGCTGTCTTTCCCCTTTCTTTGGGCTTTCTTTCCCCTTTCTTTGGGCTTTCTTTCCCTTTTCTTTGGGCTTTCTTTGGGCTTTCTTTGGGCTTTCTTTGGGCTCTCTCTCGGCTTTCTTTCCCCTTTCTTTGGGCTTTCTTTCCCCTTTCTTTGGGCTTTCTTTGGGCTTTCTTTCCCCTTTCTTTGGGCTTTCTTTCCCCTTTCTTTGGGCTTTCTTTCCCCTTTCTTTGGGCTTTCTTTCCCCTTTCTTTGGGCTTTCTTTCCCCTTTCTTAGGGCTTTCTTTCCCTTTCTTTGGGCTTTCTTTCCCCTTTCTTTGGGCTTTCTTTCCCCTTTCTTTGGGCTTTCTTTCCCCTTTCTTTGGGCTGTCATTCCCCTTTCTTTGGGCTTTCTTTCCCCTTTCTTTGGGCTTCTTTCCCCTTTCTTTGGGCTTTCTTTGGGCTTTCTTTCCCCTTTCTTTGGGCTTTCTTTCCCCTTTCAGTGGGCTTTCTTTGGGCTTTCTTTGGGCCTTCTTTGGGCTTTCTATCCCCTTTCTTTGGGCTTTCTTTCCCCTTTCTTTGGGCTTTCCTTGGGCTTTCTTTGGGCTTTCTTTGGGTTTTCTTTACCCTTTCTTTCCACTTTCTCTGGGCTTTCTTTGGGCTTTCTTTGGGCTTTCTTTCCCCTTTCTTTGGCTTTCTTTCCACTTTCTTTGGGCTTTCTTTCCCCTTTCTTTGGGCTTTCTTCGGGCTTTCTTTGGGCTTTCTTTGGGCTTTCTTTGGGCTTTCTTTGGGCTTTCTTTGGGCTTTCTTTGGGCTTTCTTTGGGCTTTCTTTGGTCTTTCTTTCCCCTTTCTTTGGGCTTTATTTCCCCTTTCTTTGGTCTTTCCTTGGGCTTTCTTTGGGCTTTCTTTGGGTTTTCTTTACCCTTTCTTTCCACTTTCTTGGGCTTTCTTTGGGCTTTCTTTCCCCTTTCTTGGGCTTTCTTTCCCCTTTCTTTGGGCTTTCTTTCCCCTTTCTTTGGGCTGTCTTTTGGTTTTCTTTGGGCTTTCTTTCCCCTTTCTTTGGGCTGTCATTCCCCTTTCTTTGGGCTTTCTTTCCCCTTTCTTTGGGCTTTCTTTCCCTTTTCTTTGGGCTTTCTTTGGGCATTCTTTGGGCTTTCTTTGGGCTTTCTCTGGGCTTTCTTTCCCCTTTCTTTGGGCTTTCTTTGCCCTTTCTTTGGGCTTTCTTTCCCCTATCTTTGGGCTTTCTTTCCCCTTTCTTTGGGCTTTCTTTGAGCTTTCTTTCCCCTTTCTTTGGGCTTTCTTTCCCCTTTCTTTGGGCTTTCTTTGGGCTGTCTTTCCCCTTTCTTTGGGCTTTCTTTCCCCTTTCTTTGCTCTTTCTTTCCCCTTTCTTTGGGCTGTCTTTCCCCTTTCTTTGGGCTTTCTTTCCCCTTTCTTTGGGCTTTCTTTCCCTTTTCTTTGGGCTTTCTTTGGGCTTTCTTTGGGCTTTCTTTGGGCTCTCTCTGGGCTTTCTTTCCCCTGTCTTTGGGCTTTCTTTCCCCTTTCTTTGGGCTTTCTTTGGGCTTTCTTTCCCCTTTCTTTGGGCTTTCTTTCCCCTTTCTTTGGGCTTTCTTTCCCCTTTCTTTGGGCTTTCTTTCCCCTTTCTTTGGGCTTTCTTTCCCCTTTCTTTGGGCTTTCTTTCCCCTTTCTTTGGGCTTTCTTTCCCATTTCTTTGGGCTTTCTTTCCCCTTTCTTTGGGCTGTCATTCCCCTTTCTTTGGGCTTTCTTTCCCTTTTCTTTGGGCTTTCTTTCCCCTTTCTTTGGGCTTTCTTTGGGCTTTCTCTGGGCTTTCTTTCCCCTTTCTTTGGGCTTTCTTTGCCCTTTCTTTGGGATTTCTTTCCCCTATCTTTGGGCTTTCTTTCCCCTTTCTTTGGGCTTTCTTTCAGCTTTCTTTCCCCTTTCTTTGGGCTTTCTTTCCCCTTTCTTTGGGCTTTCTTTGGGCTGTCTTTCCCCTTTCTTTGGGCTTTCTTTCCCCTTTCTTTGCTCTTTCTTTCCCCTTTCTTTGGCTGTCTTTCCCCTTTCTTTGGGCTTTCTTTCCCCTTTCTTTGGGCTTTCTTTCCCTTTTCTTTGGGCTTTCTTTGGGCTTTCTTTGGGCTTTCTTTGGGCTCTCTCTCGGCTTTCTTTCCCCTTTCTTTGGGCTTTCTTTCCCCTTTCTTTGGGCTTTCTTTGGGCTTTCTTTAACCTTTCTTTGGGCTTTCTTTCCCCTTTCTTTGGGCTTTCTTTCCCCTTTCTTTGGGCTTTCTTTCCCCTTTCTTTGGGCTTTCTTTCCCCTTTCTTAGGGCTTTCTTTCCCCTTTCTTTGGGATTTCTTTCCCCTTTCTTTGGGCTTTCTTTCCCCTTTCTTTGGGCTGTCATTCCCCTTTCTTTGGGCTTTCTTTCCCCTTTCTTTGGGCTTTCTTTCCCCTTTCTTTGGGCTTTCTTTGGGCTTTCTTTCCCCTTTCTTTGGGCTTTCTTTCCCCTTTCTGTGGGCTTTCTTTGGGCTTTCTTTGGGCCCTCTTTGGGCTTTCTATCCCCTTTCTTTGGGCTTTCTTTCCCCTTTCTTTGGGCTTTCCTTGGGCTTTCTTTGGGCTTTCTTTGGGTTTTCTTTCCCCTTTCTTTCCACTTTCTTTGGGCTTTCTTTGGGCTTTCTTTGGGCTTTCTTTCCCCTTTCTTTGGGCTTTCTTTCCCCTTTCTTTGGGCTTTCTTTCCCCTTTCTTTGGGCTTTCTTTCCCCTTTCTTTGGGCTTTCTTTGGGCTTTCTTTGGGCTTTCTTTGGGCTTTCTTTGGGCTTTCTTTGGGCTTTCTTTGGGCTTTCTTTGGTCTTTCTTTCCCCTTTCTTTGGGCTTTATTTCCCCTTTCTTTGGTCTTTCCTTGGGCTTTCTTTGGGCTTTCTTTGGGTTTTCTTTCCCCTTTCTTCCACTTTCTTGGGCTTTCTTTGGGCTTTCTTTCCCCTTTCTTTGGGCTTTCTTTCTCCTTTCTTTGGGCTTTCTTTCCCCTTTCTTTGGGCTTTCTTTCCCCTTTCTTTGGGCTGTCATTCCCCTTTCTTTGGGCTTTATTTCCCCTTTCTTTGGGCTTTCTTTCCCTTTTCTTTGGGCTTTCTTTGGGCATTCTTTGGGCTTTCTTTGGGCTTTCTCTGGGCTTTCTTTGCCCTTTCTTTGGGCTTTCTTTGCCCTTTCTTTGGGCTTTCTTTCCCCTATCTTTGGGCTTTCTTTCCCCTTTCTTTGGGCTTTCTTTGAGCTTTCTTTCCCCTTTCTTTGGGCTTTCTTTCCCCTTTCTTTGGGCTGTCTTTCCCCTTTCTTTGGGCTTTCTTTCCCCTTTCTTTGGGCTTTCTTTGGGCTTTCTTTCCCCTTTCTTTGGGCTTTCTTGGGGCTTTCTTTGGGCTTTCTTTCCCCTTTCTTTCCCCTTTCTTTGGGCTTTCTTCCCCCTTTCTTTCCCCTTTCTTTGGGCTTTCTTTCCCCTTTCTTTCTCCTTTCTTTGGGCTTTGTTTCCCCTCTCTTTGGGCTTTCTTTCCCCTTTCTTTGGGCTTTCTTTGGCTTTCTTTCCCCTTTCTTGGGCTTTCTTTCCCCTTTCTTTCCCCTTTCTTTGGGCTTTCTTTGGGCTTTCTTTGGGCATTTTTTGGGCTTTCTTTCCCCTTTCTTTGGGCTTTCTTTCCCCTTTCTTTGGGCTTTCTTTCCCCTTTCTTTGGGCTTTCTTTCCCCTTTCTTTGGGCTTTCTTTCCCCTTTCTTTGGGCTTTCTTTGGGCTTTCTTTGGGCTTTCTTTGGGCTTTCTTTGGGCTTTCTTTGGGCTTTCTTTGGGCTTTCTTTGGTCTTTCTTTCCCCTTTCTTTGGGCTTTATTTCCCCTTTCTTTGGTCTTTCCTTGGGCTTTCTTTGGGCTTTCTTTGGGTTTTCTTTCCCCTTTCTTTCCACTTTCTTGGGCTTTCTTTGGGCTTTCTTTCCCCTTTCTTTGGGCTTTCTTTCTCCTTTCTTTGGGCTTTCTTTCCCCTTTCTTTGGGCTTTCTTTCCCCTTTCTTTGGGCTGTCATTCCCCTTTCTTTGGGCTTTATTTCCCTTTCTTTGGGCTTTCTTTCCCTTTTCTTTGGGCTTTCTTTGGGCATTCTTTGGGCTTTCTTTGGGCTTTCTCTGGGCTTTCTTTGCCCTTTCTTTGGGCTTTCTTTGCCCTTTCTTTGGGCTTTCTTTCCCCTATCTTTGGGCTTTCTTTCCCTTTCTTTGGGCTTTCTTTGAGCTTTCTTTCCCCTTTCTTTGGGCTTTCTTTCCCCTTTCTTTGGGCTGTCTTTCCCCTTTCTTTGGGCTTTCTTTCCCCTTTCTTTGGGCTTTCTTTGGGCTTTCTTTCCCCTTTCTTTGGGCTTTCTTGGGGCTTTCTTTGGGCTTTCTTTCCCCTTTCTTTCCCCTTTCTTTGGGCTTTCTTCCCCCTTTCTTTCCCCTTTCTTTGGGCTTTCTTTGGGCTTTCTTTCCCCTTTCTTGGGCTTTCTTTCCCCTTTCTTTCCCCTTTCTTTGGGCTTTCTTTGGGCTTTCTTTGGGCATTTTTTGGGCTTTCTTTCCCCTTTCTTTGGGCTTTCTTTCCCCTTTCTTTCCCCTTTCTTCGGGCTTTCTTTCCTCTTTCTTTGGGCTTTCTTTCCCCTTTCTTTGGGCTTTCTTTCCCCTTTCTTTGGGCTTTCTTTCCCCTTTCTTTGGGCTGTCATTCCCCTTTCTTTGGGCTTTCTTTCCCCTTTCTTTGGGCTTTTTTTCCCCTTTCTTTGGGCTGTCATTCCCCTTTCTTTGGGCTTTCTTTCCCCTTTCTTTGGGCTTTCTTTCCCTTTTCTTTGGGCTTTCTTTGGGCATTCTTAGGGCTTTCTTTGGGCTTTCTCTGGGCTTTCTTTCCCTTTCTTTGGGCTTTCTTTGCCCTTTCTTTGGGCTTTCTTTCCCCTATCTTTGGGCTTTCTTTCCCCTTTCTTTGGGCTTTCTTTGAGCTTTCCTTTCCCCTTTCTTTGGGCTTTCTTTCCCCTTTCTTTGGGCTTTCTTTGGGCTGTCTTTCCCCTTTCCTTGGGCTTTCTTTCCCCTTTCTTTGGGCTTTCTTTGGCTGTTTTTCCCCTTTCTTTGGGCTTTCTTTCCCCTTTCTTTGCGCTTTCTTTCCCCTTTCTTTGGGCTTTCTTTGGGCTTTCTTTCCCCTTTTTTTGGGCTTTCTTGGGCTTTCTTTGGGCTTTCTTTCCCCTTTCTTTCCCCTTTCTTTGTGCTTTCTTCCCCCTTTCTTTCCCCTTTCTTTGGGCTTTCTTTCGCCTTTCTTTCCCCTTTCTTTGGGCTTTGTTTCCCCTCTCTTTGGGCTTTCTTTCCCCTTTCTTTGGGCTTTCTTTGGGCTTTCTTTCCCCTTTCTTTGGGCTTTCTTTCCCCTTTCTTTCCCCTTTCTTTGGGCTTTCTTTGGGCTTTCTTTGGGCATTCTTTGGGCTTTCTTTCCCCTTTCTTTGGGCTTTCTTTCCCCCTTTCTTTCCCCTTTCTTTGGGCTTTCTTTCCCCTTTCTTTGGGCTTTCTTTGGGCTTTCTTTGGGCTTTCTTTGGGCTTTCATTGAGCTTTCTTTCCCCTTTCTTTGGGCTTTCTTTCCCCTTTCTTTGGGCTTTCTTTGGGCTTTCTTTCCCCTTTCTTTGGGCTTTCTTTCCCCTTTCTTTCGGCTTTCTTTCCCCTTTCTTTGGGCTTTCCTTGGGCTTTCTTTCCCCTTTCTTTCCACTTTCTTTGGGCTTTCTTTGGGCTTTCTTTCCCCTTTCTTTGGGCTTTCTTTCCCCTTTCTTTGGGCTTTCTTTCCCCTTTCTTTGGGCTTTCTTTCCCCTTTCTTTGGGCTGTCATTCCCCTTTCTTTGGGCTTTCTTTCCCCTTTCTTTGGGCTTTCCTTGGGCTTTCTTTGGGCTTTCTTTGGGCTTTCTTTCCCCTTTCTTTCCACTTTCTTTGGGCTTTCTTTGGACTTTCTTTGGGCTTTCTTTCCCCTTTCTTTGGGCTTTCTTTCCCCTTTCTTTGGGCTTTCTTTCCCCCTTTCTTTCCCCTTTCTTTGGGCTTTCTTTCCCCTTTCTTTCCCTTTTCTTTGAGCTTTGTTTCCCCTTTCTTTGGGCTTTCTTTCCCCTTTCTTTGGGCTTTCTTTGGGCTTTCTTACCCCTTTCTTTGGGCTTTCTTTCCCCTTTCTTTCCCCTTTCTTTGGGCTTTCTTTGGGCTTTCTTTTGGCTTTCTTTGGGCTTTCTTTGGGCTTTCTTTCCCCTTTCTTTGGGCTTTCTTTCCCCTTTCTGTGGGCTTTCTTTGGGCTTTCTTTCCCCTTTCTTTGGGCTTTCTTTCCCCTTTCTTTGGGCTTTCTTGGGCTTTCTTTGGGCTTTCTTTCCCCTTTCTTTGGGCTTTCTTTCCCCTTTCTTTGGGCTTTCTTTCCCCTTTCTTTGGGCTTTCCTTGGGCTTTCTTTGGGCTTTCTTTTGGCTTTCTTTCCCTTTCTTTCCATTTTCTTTGGGCTTTCTTTGGCTTTCTTTGGGCTTTCTTTCCCCTTTCTTTGGGCTTTCTTTCCCCTTTCTTTGGGCTTTCTTTCCCCTTTCTTTGGGCTTTCCTTGGGCTTTCTTTGGGCTTTCTTTCCCCTTTCATTCCACTTTCTTTGGGCTTTCTTTGGGCTTTCTTTGGGCTTTCTTTCCCCTTTCTTTCCAATTTCTTTGGCTTTCTTTCCCCTTTCTTTGGGCTTTCTTTCCCCTTTCTTTCCACTTTCTTTGGGCTTTCTTTGGGCTTTCTTTCCCCTTTCTTTGGGATTTCATTGGGCTTTCTTTCCCCTTTCATTGGGCTTTCTTTCCCCTTTCTTTGGGCTTTCTTTGGGCTTTCTTTGGGCTTTCTTTCCCCTTTCTTTGGGCTTTCTTTGAGCTTTCTTTCCCCTTTCTTGGTCTTTCTTTCCCCTTTCTTTGGTATTTCTTTGCGCTTTCTTTCCCCTTTCTTTGGGCTTTCTTTGGGCTTTCTTTCCCCTTTCTTTGGGCCTTCTTTGGGCCTTCTTTGGGCTTTCTTTGGGCTTTCTTTCCCTTTCTTTCCCCTTTCTTTGGCTTTCTTTCCCCTTTCTTTCCCCTTTCTTTGGGCTTTGTTTCCACTTCATTTGGGCTTTCTTTCCCCTTTCTTTGGGCTTTCTTTGGGCTTTCTTTCCCCTTTCTTTGGGCTTTCTTTCCCCTTTCTTTCCCCTTTCTTTGGGGTTTCTTTGGGCTTTCTTTCCCCTTTCTTTGGGCTTTCTTTCCCCTTTCTTTGGGCTTTCTTTCCCCTTTCTTTCCACTTTCTTTGGGCTTTCTTTGGGCTTTCTTTCCCCTTTCTTTGGGCTTTCTTTCCCCCTTCTTTGGGGTTTCTTTCTCCTTTCTTTGGGCTTTCTTTACCCTTTCTGTGGGCTTTCTTTGGGCTTTCTTTAGGCTTTCTTTGGGCTTTCTTTCCCGTTTCTTTGGGCTTTCTTTCCCCTTTCCTTGGGCTTTCCTTGGGCTTTCTTTGGGCTTTCTTTGGGCTTTCTTTCCCCTTTCTGTGGGCTTCCTTTGGGCTTTCTTTGGGCTTTCTTTGGGCTTTCTTTCCCCTTTCTTTGGGCTTTCTTTCCCCTTTCTTTGGTCTTTCTTTCGCCTTTCTTTGGGCTTTCTTTCCCCTTTCTTTGGGCTGTCATTCCCCTTTCTTTGGGCTTTCTTTCCCCTTTCTTTGGGCTTTCCTTGGGCTTTCTTTGGGCTTTCTTTGGGCTTTCTTTCCACTTTCTTTGGGCTTTCTTTGGGCTTTCTTTGGGCTTTCTTTCCCCTTTCTTTGGGCTTTCTTTCTCCTTTCTTTGGGCTTTCTTTCCCCTTTCTTTGGGCTTTCTTTCCCCTTTCTTTGGGCTTTCTTTCCCCTTTCTTTGGGCTTTCTTTGGGCTTTCTTTGGGCTTTCATTTCCCTTTCTTTCGGCTTTCTTTGGGCTTTCTTTCCCCTTTCTTTGGGCTTTCTTTGGGCTTTCTTCCCCTTTCTTTGGGCTTTCTTTCCCATTTCTTTGGGCTTTCTTTGAGCTTTCTTTCCCCTTTCTTTGGGCTTTCTTTCCCCTTTCTTTGGTATTTCTTTGCGCTTTCTTTCCCCTTTCTTTGGGCTTTCTTTGGGCTTTCTTTCCCCTTTCTTTGGGCCTTCTTTGGGCTTTCTTTGGGCTTTCTTTCCCCTTTCTTTCCCCTTTCTTTCCCATTTCTTTGGGCTTTCTTTCCCCTTTCTTTCCCCTTTCTTTGGGCTTTGTTTCCACTTTATTTGGGCTTTCTTTCCCCTTTCTTTGGGCTTTCTTTGGGCTTTCTTTCCCCTTTCTTTGGGCTTTCTTTCCCCTTTCTTTCCCCTTTCTTTGGGGTTTCTTTGGGCTTTCTTTCCCCTTTCTTTGGGCTTTCTTTACCCTTTCTGTGGGCTTTCTTTGGGCTTTCTTTAGGCTTTCTTTGGGCTTTCTTTCCCCTTTCTTTGGGCTTTCTTTCCCCTTTCTTTGGTATTTCTTTCCCCTTTCTTTGGGCTTTCTTTCCCCTTTCTTTGGGCTGTCATTCCCCTTTCTTTGGGCTTTCTTTCCCCTTTCTTTGGGCTTTCCTTGGGCTTTCTTTGGGCTTTCTTTGGGCTTTCTTTCCACTTTCTTTGGGCTTTCTTCGGGCTTTCTTTGGGCTTTCTTTCCCCCTTCTTTGGGCTTTCTTTGGGCTTTCTTTCCCCTTTCTTTGGCTTTCTTTGAGCTTTCTTTCCCTTTCTTTGGGCTTTCTTTCCCCTTTCTTTGGTATTTCTTTGCGCTTTCTTTCCCCTTTCATTGGGCTTTCTTTGGGCTTTCTTTCCCCTTTCTTTGGGCTTTCTTTCCCCTTTCTTTGGCTGTCTTTCCCCTTTCTTTGGGCTTTCTTTCCCTTTCTTTGGCTTTCTTTGGGCTTTCTTTCCCCTTTCTTTGGGCTTTCTTGGGGCTTTCTTTGGGCTTTCTTTCCCCTTTCTTTCCCCTTTCTTTGGGCTTACTTCCCCCTTTCTTTCCCCTTTCTTTGGGCTTTCTTTCCCCTTTCTTTCCCCTTTCTTTGGGCTTTGTTTCCCCTCTCTTTGGGCTTTCTTTCCCCTTTCTTTGGGCTTTCTTTGGGCTTTCTTTCCCCTTTCTTTGGGCTTTCTTTCCCCTTTCTTTCCCCTTTCTTTGGGCTTTCTTTGGGCTTTCTTTGGGCATTCTTTGGGCTTTCTTTCCCCTTTCTTTGGGCTTTCTTTCCCCTTTCTTTCCCCTTTCTTCGGGCTTTCTTTCCTCTTTCTTTGGGCTTTCTTTCCCCTTTCTTTGGGCTGTCATTCCCCTTTCTTTGGGCTTTCTTTCCCCTTTCTTTGGGCTTTTTTTCCCCTTTCTTTGGGCTGTCATTCCCCTTTCTTTGGGCTTTCTTTCCCCTTTCTTTGGGCTTTCTTTCCCTTTTCTTTGGGCTTTCTTTGGGCATTCTTAGGGCTTTCTTTGGGCTTTCTCTGGGCTTTCTTTCCCCTTTCTTTGGGCTTTCTTTGCCCTTTCTTTGGGCTTTCTTTCCCCTATCTTTGGGCTTTCTTTCCCCTTTCTTTGGGCTTTCTTTGAGCTTTCTTTCCCCTTTCTTTGGGCTTTCTTTCCCCTTTCTTTGGGCTTTCTTTGGGCTGTCTTTCCCCTTTCTTTGGGCTTTCTTTCCCCTTTCTTTGGGCTTTCTTTGGGCTGTTTTTCCCCTTTCTTTGGGCTTTCTTTCCCCTTTCTTTGCGCTTTCTTTCCCCTTTCTTTGGGCTTTCTTTGGGCTTTCTTTCCCCTTTTTTTGGGCTTTCTTGGGGCTTTCTTTGGGCTTCTTTCCCCTTTCTTTCCCCTTTCTTTGTGCTTTCTTCCCCCTTTCTTTCCCCTTTCTTTGGGCTTTCTTTCCCCTTTCTTTCCCCTTTCTTTGGGCTTTGTTTCCCCTCTCTTTGGGCTTTCTTTCCCCTTTCTTTGGGCTTTCTTTGGGCTTTCTTTCCCCTTTCTTTGGGCTTTCTTTCCCCTTTCTTTCCCCTTTCTTTGGGCTTTCTTTGGGCTTTCTTTGGGCATTCTTTGGGCTTTCTTTCCCCTTTCTTTGGGCTTTCTTTCCCCTTTCTTTCCCCTTTCTTTGGCTTTCTTTCCCCTTTCTTTCCCCTTTCTTTGGGCTTTCTTTGGGCTTTCTTTGGGCTTTCATTGAGCTTTCTTTCCCCTTTCTTTGGGCTTTCTTTCCCCTTTCTTGGTCTTTCTTTGGGCTTTCTTTCCCCTTTCTTTGGGCTTTCTTTCCCCTTTCTTTCGGCTTTCTTTCCCCTTTCTTTGGGCTTTCCTTGGGCTTTCTTTCCCCTTTCTTTCCACTTTCTTTGCCCTTTCTTTGGGCTTTCTTTCCCCTTTCTTTGGGCTTTCCTTGGGCTTTCTTTGGGCTTTCTTTGGGCTTTCTTTCCCCTTTCTTTCCACTTTCTTTGGGCTTTCTTTGGACTTTCTTTGGGCTTTCTTTCCCCTTTCTTTGGGCTTTCTTTCCCCTTTCTTTGGGCTTTCTTTCCCCTTTCTTTCCCCTTTCTTTGGGCTTTCTTTCCCCTTTCTTTGGGCTGTCATTCCCCTTTCTTTGGGCTTTCTTTCCCCTTTCTTTGGGCTTTCCTTGGGCTTTCCTTGGGCTTTGTTTGGGCTTTCTTTCCCCTTTCTTTGGGCTTTCTTTCCCCTTTCTTTGGGCTTTCCTTGGGCTTTCTTTGGGCTTTCTTTTGGCTTTCTTTCCCCTTTCTTTCCACTTTCTTTGGGCTTTCTTTGGCTTTCTTTGGGCTTTCTTTCCCCTTTCTTTGGGCTTTCTTTCCCCTTTCTTTGGGCTTTCTTTCCCCTTTCTTTGGGCTTTCTTTCCCCTTTCCTTGGGCTGTCATTCCCTTTCTTTGGGCTTTCTTTCCCCTTTCTTTGGGCTTTCCTTGGGCTTTCTTTGGGCTTTCTTTCCCCTTTCATTCCACTTTCTTTGGGCTTTCTTTGGGCTTTCTTTGGGCTTTCTTTCCCCTTTCTTTCCAATTTCTTTGGGCTCTCTTTCCCCTTTCTTTGGGCTTTCTTTCCCCTTTCTTTCCACTTTCTTTGGGCTTTCTTTGGGCTTTCTTTCCCCTTTCTTTGGGATTTGATTGGGCTTTCTTTCCCCTTTCATTGGGCTTTCTTTCCCCTTTCTTTGGGCTTTCTTTGGGCTTTCTTTGGGCTTTCTTTGGGCTTTCTTTCCCCTTTCTTTGGGCTTTCTTTGGGCTTTCTTTGGGCTTTCTTTGGGCTTTCATTCCCCTTTCTTTCGGCTTTCTTTGGGCTTTCTTTCCCCTTTCTTTGGGCTTTCTTTGGGCTTTCTTTCCCCTTTCTTTGGGCTTTCTTTGAGCTTTCTTTCCCCTTTCTTTGGGCTTTCTTTCCCCTTTCTTTGGTATTTCTTTGCGCTTTCTTTCCCCTTTCTTTGGGCTTTCTTTGGGCTTTCTTTCCCCTTTCTTTGGGCCTTCTTTGGGCCTTCTTTGGGCTTTCTTTGGGCTTTCTTTGCCCTTTCTTTGGGCTTTCTTTCCCTATCTTTGGGCTTTCTTTCCCCTTTCTTTGGGCTTTCTTTGAGCTTTCTTTCCCCTTTCTTTGGGCTTTCTTTCCCCTTTCTTTGGGCTTTCTTTGGGCTGTCTTTCCCCTTTCTTTGGGCTTTCTTGACCCTTTCTTTGGGCTTTCTTGGGCTGTTTTTCCCCTTTCTTTGGGCTTTCTTTCCCTTTCTTTGCGCTTTCTTTCCCCTTTCTTTGGGCTTTCTTTGGGCTTTCTTTCCCCTTTTTTGGGCTTTCTTGGGGCTTTCTTTGGGCTTTCTTTCCCCTTTCTTTCCCCTTTCTTTGTGCTTTCTTCCCCCTTTCTTTCCCCTTTCTTTGCGCTTTCTTTCCCCTTTCTTTGGGCTTTCTTTGGGCTTTCTTTCCCCTTTTTTTGGGCTTTCTTGGGGCTTTCTTTGGGCTTTCTTTCCCCTTTCTTTCCCCTTTCTTTGTGCTTTCTTCCCCCTTTCTTTCCCCTTTCTTTGGGCTTTCTTTCCCCTTTCTTTGGGCTTTCTTTGGGCTTTCTTTCCCCTTTCTTTGGGCTTTCTTTGAGCTTTCTTTCCCCTTTCTTTGGGCTTTCTTTCCCCTTTCTTTGGTATTTCTTTGCGCTTTCTTTCCCCTTTCTTTGGGCTTTCTTTGGGCTTTCTTTCCCCTTTCTTTGGGCCTTCTTTGGGCCTTCTTTGGGCTTTCTTTGGGCTTTCTTTGCCTTTCTTTGGGCTTTCTTTCCCCTATCTTTGGGCTTTCTTTCCCCTTTCTTTGGGCTTTCTTTGAGCTTTCTTTCCCCTTTCTTTGGGCTTTCTTTCCCCTTTCTTTGGGCTTTCTTTGGGCTGTCTTTCCCCTTTCTTTGGGCTTTCTTTCCCCTTTCTTTGGGCTTTCTTTGGGCTGTTTTTCCCCTTTCTTTGGGCTTTCTTTGGGCTTTCTTTGGGCTTTCTTTCCCCTTTCTTTGGGCTTTCTTTCCCCCTTCTTTGGGGTTTCTTTCTCCTTTCTTTGGCTTTCTTTACCCTTTCTGTGGGCTTTCTTTGGGCTTTCTTTAGGCTTTCTTTGGGCTTTCTTTCCCGTTTCTTTGGGCTTTCTTTCCCCTTTCCTTGGGCTTTCCTTGGGCTTTCTTTGGCTTTCTTTGGGCTTTCTTTCCCCTTTCTGTGGGCTTCCTTTGGCTTTCTTTGGGCTTTCTTTGGGCTTTCTTTCCCCTTTCTTTGGGCTTTCTTTCCCCTTTCTTTGGTCTTTCTTTCGCCTTTCTTTGGGCTTTCTTTCCCCTTTCTTTGGGCTGTCATTCCCCTTTCTTTGGGCTTTCTTTCCCCTTTCTTTGGGCTTTCCTTGGGCTTTCTTTGGGCTTTCTTTGGGCTTTCTTTCCACTTTCTTTGGGCTTTCTTTCCCCTTTCTTTGGGCTTTCTTTCTCCTTTCTTTGGGCGTTCTTTCCCCTTTCTTTGGGCTTTCTTTCCCCTTTCTTTGGGCTTTCTTTCCCCTTTCTTTGGGCTTTCTTTCCCCTTTCTTTGGGCTTTCTTTGGGCTTTCTTTGGGCTTTCATTCCCTTTCTTTCGGCTTTCTTTGGGCTTTCTTTCCCCTTTCTTTGGGCTTTTTTCGGGCTTTCTTTCCCCTTTCTTTGGGCTTTCTTTCCCCTTTCTTTGGGCTTTCTTTGAGCTTTCTTTCCCCTTTCTTTGGGCTTTCTTCCCCTTTCTTTGGTATTTCTTTGCGCTTTCTTTCCCCTTTCTTTGGGCTTTCTTTGGGCTTTCTTTCCCCTTTCTTTGGGCCTTCTTTGGGCTTTCTTTGGGCTTTCTTTCCCCTTTCTTTCCCCTTTCATTCCCATTTCTTTGGGCTTTCTTTCCCCTTTCTTTCCCCTTTCTTTGGGCTTTGTTTCCACTTTATTTGGGCTTTCTTTCCCCTTTCTTTGGGCTTTCTTTGGGCTTTCTTTCCCCTTTCTTTGGGCTTTCTTTCCCCTTTCTTTCCCCTTTCTTTGGGGTTTCTTTGGGCTTTCTTTCCCCTTTCTTTGGGCTTTCTTTACCCTTTCTGTGGGCTTTCTTTCCCCTTTCTTTCCCCTTTCTTTGGGCTTTGTTTCCCCTCTCTTTGGGCTTTCTTTCCCCTTTCTTTGGGCTTTCTTTCCCCTTTCTTTCCGCTTTCTTTGGGCTTTCTTTGGGCTTTTTTGGGCTTTGTTTGGGCTTTCTTTCCCCTTTCTTTGGGCTTTCTTTGGGCTTTCTTTCCCCTTTCTTTGGGCTTTCTTTGGGCTTTCTTTGGGCTTTTTTCCCCCTTTCTTTCCCCTTTCTTTCGGCTTTCTTTCCCCTTTCTTTCCCCTTTCTTTGGGCTTTCTTTCCCCTTTCTTTGGGCTTTCTTTGGGCTTTCTTTCCCCTTTCTTTGGGCTTTCTCTGGGCTTTCTTTGGGCTTTCTTTGGCTTTCTTTCCCCTTTCTTTGGGCTTTCTTTGGGCTTTCATTGGGCTTTCTTTCGCCTTTCTTTGGGCTTTCTTTCCCCTTTCTTTGGGCTTTCCTTGGCTTTCCTTGGGCTTTCTTTGGGCTTTCTTTCCCCTTTCTTTCCACTTTCTTTGGGCTTTCTTTGGGCTTTCTTTGGGCTTTCTTTCCCCTTTCTTTGGGCTTTCTTGGGGCTTTCTTTGGGCTTTCTTTCCCCTTTCTTTCCCCTTTCTTTGGGCTTTCTTCCCCTTTCTATCCCCTTTCTTTGGGCTTTCTTTCCCCTTTCTTTCCCCTTTCTTTGGGCTTTGTTTAGCCTCTCTTTGGGCTTTCTTTCCCTTTCTTTGGGCTTTCTTTGGGCTTTCTTTCCCATTTCTTTGGGCTTTCTTTCCCCTTTCTTTCCCCTTTCTTTGTGCTTTCTTTGGGCTTTCTTTGGGCTTTCTTTCCCCTTTCTTTGGGCTTTCTTTCCCCTTTTTTTGGGCTTTCTTTCCCCTTTCTTTGGGCTTTCTTTCCCTTTCTTTGGGTTTCTTTCCCCTTTCTTTGGGGTTTCTTTGGGCTTTCTATGGGCTTTCTTTGCGCTTTCTTTCCCCTTTCTTGGGCTTTCTTTGGGTTTTCTTTGCCCTTTCTTTGGATTTCTTTCCCATTTCTTTGGGATTTCTTTGGGCTTTCTTTGTGCTTTCTTTGGGCTTTGTTTCCCCTTTCTTTGGGCTTTCTTTAGGCTTTCTTTAGGCTTTCTTTGGGCTTTCTTTCTGCTTTCTTTGGGCTTTCTTTGGGCTTTCTTTCCCTTTTCTTTGGGCTTTCTTTCCTCTTTCTTTGGGCTTTCTTTGTGCTTTCTTTGGGCTTTGTTTCCCCTTTCTTTGGGCTTTCTTTAGGCTTTCTTTAGGCTTTCTTTGGGCTTTCTTTCCGCTTTCTTTGGGCTTTCTTTGGGCTTTCTTTCCCTTTTCTTTGGGCTTTCTTTCCTCTTTCTTTGGGCTTTCTTTGGCTTTCTTTCCCCTTTCTTTGGGCTTTCTTTCCCCTTTCTTTGGGCTGTCTTTCCCCTTTCTTTGGGCTTTCTTTCCCCTTTCTTTGGGCTTTCTTTCCCTTTTCTTTGGTCTTTCTTTGGGCTTTCTTTGGGCTTTCTTTGGGCTCTCTCTGGCTTTCTTTCCCCTCTCTTTGGGCTTTCTTTCCCCTTTCTTTGGGCTTTCTTTGGGCTTTCTTTCCCTTTTCTTTGGGCTTTCTTTCCCGTTTCTTTGGGCTTTCTTTGGGCTTTGTTTCCCCTTTCTTTGGGCTTTGTTTCCCCTTTCTTTGAGCTTTGTTTCCCCTTTCTTTGGGCTTTCTTTCCCCTTTCTTTGGGCTTTCTTTCCCCTTTCTTTGGGCTTTCTTTCCCCTTTCTTTGGGCTGTCATTCCCCTTTCTTTGGGCTTTCTTTCCCCTTTCTTTGGGCTTTCTTTCCCCTTTCTTTGGGCTTTCTTTGGGCTTTCTTTCCCCTTTCTTTGGGCTTTCTTTC
>NW_027043618.1:0-62555 GCF_036013475.1 Columba livia | reverse complement strand
AAGAACAAAGAAGAAAGAAAGAAGAAAGAAAGAATAAAGAAAGAAGTAAGAAAGAAGTAAGAAAGAAAGAAGAAAGAAAGTAGAAAGAAACAAGAAAGAAAGAAGGAATGAAGGAAGAAAGAAAGAAGAAAGAAAGAAAGTAAAGAAAGAAGGAATAAAGAAAGAAAGAAGAAATAAAGAAGAAAGAAAGAAGAAAGAAAGAAGAAAGAAGAAAGAAAAAAAGAAGAAAGAATGAAAGAAGTAAGGAAGAAGAAAGAAAGAAAGAAGAAAGAAAGATGAAAGAAAGAAATAAGAAAGAAATCAAGAAGAAAGAAAGAAAGAAGAAAGAAAGAAGAAAGAAAGAAGTAAGAAAGAAGAAGAAAGAAAGAAAGAAGAAAGAAAGAAGAAAGAAAGAAGAAAGAAAGAAAGAAGAAAGAATGAAAGAAGAAAGAAAGAGGAAAGAAAGAAGAAAGAAAGAAGAAAGAAAGAAATAAGAAATAAAGAAAGAAGAAAGAAAGAAAGAAGAAAGAAAGAAGAAAGAAAGAAAGAAGACAGACAGTAGAAAGAAAGAAAGAAGAAAGAAAGAAAGAAGAAAGAAAGAAGAAAGAAAGAATGAAGAAAGAAAGAAGAAACAAAGAATGAAGAAAAAGAAGAAAGAACGTATAAAGAATGAAGAAAGAAAGAAGAAAGAAAGAAGAAAGAATGAAGAAAGAAAGAAGAAAGAAAGAAAGAAGAAAGAAAGAAAGAAGAAAGAAAGTACAAAGAAAAAAGAAAGAAGAAAGAAGAAAGAAAGAAAGAAGAAAGAAAGAAAG
This sequence comes from Columba livia, assembly GCF_036013475.1. Lineage (NCBI taxonomy): Eukaryota > Metazoa > Chordata > Aves > Columbiformes > Columbidae > Columba > Columba livia. Next base: position 61,764 of record NW_027043618.1, on the reverse strand, counting down.
AAGAAAGAAAGAAGGAAAGAATAAAGAAGGAAGAAAAAAGAAAGAAAAAGAAAGAAAGAAAGAAGAAAGAAAGAAGAAAGAAAGAAATAAGAAAGAAAGAAAGAAAGAAGAAAGAAAGAAGAAAGAAAGAATTAAGAAAGAAGTAAGAAAGAAGAAAGAATGAAGGAAGAAAGAAAGAAGAAAGAAAGAAGAAAGAAAGAAAGAAAGAAAGAAGAAGAAAGAAAGAAAGAAGAAAGAAAGAAGAATGAAAGAAGTAAGAAAGAAAGAAGAAAGAAAGAAGGAAGAAAAAAGGAAGAAAGAAGGAAGAAAGAAAGAAGAAAGAAAGAAGAAAAAAAGAAGAAATAAAGAAGAACGAAAGAAAAAAGAAAGAAAGAAGAAAGAAAGTAGAAAGAAAGATAGAGAAGAAAGAAGAAAAAAGAAAGAAGGAAGAAAGAAAGAAAGAAAGAAAGAAGAAAGAAAGAAAGAATAAAGAAGAAAGAAAGAAGAAAGAAAAATGAAAGAAGAAAGAAAGAAGAAAGAAAGAAGACAGAAAGAAAGAAGAAAGAAAGAAGAAAGAAAGAAGAAAGAAAGAAGGGAGGAAGGAAGAAAGAAAGAAAGAAAGAAAGAAAGAAGAAATAAAGAAGAAAGAAAGAAGTAAGAAAGAAGAAAGATAGAAGAAAGAGAAAGAAAGAAGAAGAAAGAAGAAGAAAGAAAGAAGAAAGAAAGAAGAAAGAAAGAAAGAAGAAAGAAGAAAGAAGTAAGTAGAAGGAAAGAAGAGAGATGAAAGAAAGAAGAAAGAAAGAAGTAAGAAAGAAGTAAGAAATAAAGAAGAAATGATGAAGAACTGAAGAAGAAAGGAAGAAGAAGAAGAAAGAACGAAGAAAGAAAGAAGAAAGAAAGAAGAAAGAATGGAAGAAGAAAGAAAGAAGAAAGAAAGAAATAAGAAAGAAAGGAAGAAGAAAGAAAGAAGAGAAGAAAGAAGAAAGAAAGAAGAAAGAAGAAAGAAACAAGAAAGAAATAAGAAAGAAAGAAGTAATAAAGAAATAAGAAAGAAGAAAGAAAGAAGAAAGAAAGAAGTAGGAAAGAAAGATGTAATAAATAAAGAAAAAAGAAGGAAAGAAGAAAGAAAAAAGAAAGAAAGAAGACAGAAAGAAGAAAGAGAGAAAGAAAGAAAGAAGATAGAAAGAAGAAAGAAGAAAGAAAAAAAGAAGAAAGAAAGAATAAAGGAAGAAGAAAGAAAGAAGAAAGAAGAAAGAAAGAAGAAAGAAAGAAAGATAAAAGGAAGAAAGAAAGAAGAAAGAAATAAGAAAGAAAGAAGAAAAAAAGAAGAAAGGAAGGAGAAAGGAAGAAAAAAGAAGAAAGAAAGAAGAAAGAAAGAAATTAGTAAGAAGAAGGAAAGAGGAGAGATGAAAGAAAGAAGAAAGAAAGAAGTAAGAAAGAAGTAAGAAATAAAGAAGAAAGGATGAAGAAAGGAGAAAGAAGAAAGAAAGAAGAAAAAAGAAAGAAGGAAGAAAGAAAGTAAGAAGAAAGAAAGAAGAAAGAAAGAAAGAAAGAAGAAAGAAAGAAAGAAAGAAGAAAGAAAGAAGAAAGAAAGATGGAAGGAAGGAGAAAGAAAGAAAGAAAGAAGAAAGAAAGAAAGAAACGAAAGAAGGAAGAAAGAAAGAAAGAAGAAATAAAGAAGAAAGAAAGAATTAAGAAAGAAGTAAGAAAGAAGTAAAAAAGAAGAAAGAAGTAAGAAAGAAGAAATAAAGAAAAAGGAAAGAAGAAAGAAAGAAGAAAGAAGAAAGAAAGAAAGAAGAAAGAAAGAAAGAAGAAAGAAAGAAGAAAGAAAGAAAGAAAGAAGAAAGAAAGAAGAAAGAAGAAAGAAAGAAAGAAGAGAGAATGAAAGAAGAAAGAAAGAAAGAAAGAAGAAAGAAGGAAGAAGAAAGAAGAAAGAAAGAAAGAAAGAAAGAAAGAAGAAAGAAAGAAGAAAAAAGAAAGAAAGAAGAAGAAAGAAAGAAAGAAGAAAGAAAGAAGAAAGAAAGAAGAAAGAAAGAAGAAAGAAAGAAAGAAAGAAGAAAGAAAGAAGAAAAAAGAAAGAAATAAGAAAGAAGAAGAAAGAAGAAAGAAAGAATGAACAAAGAAAGAAGAAGAAAGAAAGAATAAAGAAAGAAGTAAGAAAGAAGTAAGAAAGAAAGAAGAAAGAAAGAAGAAAGAAACAAGAAAGAAAGAAGGGAGGAAGGAAGAAAGAAAGAAAGAAGAAAGAAAGAAGAAAGAAAGAAAGAAGAAAGAAAGAAAGAAGAAAGAAAGAAGAAAGAAAGAAGAAAGAAAGAAAGAAAGAAATAAAGAAAGAAAGAAAGAAAGAAAGAAGAAAGAAAGAAGAAAGAAGAAAGAAAGAAGAAAGAAAGAAGAAAGAAAGAAATAAGAAAGAAAGAAAGAAGAAAGAAAGAAAGAAGAAAGAAAGAAGAAAAAAGAAAGAAAGAAAGAAGAAAGAAAGAAAGAAGAAACAAAGAAGAAAGAAAGAAAGAAGAAATAAATAAGAAGGAAAGAAGAAAGAAAGAAGAAAGAAGAAAGAAAGAAAGAAGAAAGAAAGAAGAAAGAAAGAAAGAAGTAAGAAAGAAAGAAAGAAGAAAGAAAGAAAGAAGAAAGAAAGAAGAAAGAAAGAAGAAAGAAAGAAAGAAAGAAAGAAAGAAAGAAGAAAGAAAGAAGAAAGAAGAAAGAAAGAAGAAAGAAAGAAGAAAGAAAGAAGAAAGAAAGAAAGAATAAAGAAGAAAGAAAGAAGAAAGAAAGAAGAAAGAAGAAAGAAAGAAAGAAGAAAGAAAGAAAGAATAAACAAAGAAGAAAGAAAGAAGAAAGAAAGAAGAAAGAAAGAAAGAAGAAAGAAAGAAGAAAGAAAGAAGGTAGAAAAAAAGGAAGAAAGAAGGAAGAAAGAAAGAAGAAAGAAGAAAGAAAGAAAGAAGAAAGAAAGAAAGAAGATACAAAAGAAGAAAGAAAGAAGAAAGAAAGAAGAAAGAAGAAAGAAAGAAAGAAAAAATAAAGCAAGAAGAAAGAAAGAAAGAAAGAAGTAAGAAAGAAAGCAGAAAGAAAGAAAGAAGAAAGAAAGAAAGAAGAAAGAAAGAAGAAAGAAAGAAGAAAGAAAGAAAGAAGAAAGAAAGAAGAAAGAAAGAAGGTAGAAAAAAAGGAAGAAAGAAGGAAGAAAGAAAGAAGAAAGAAAGAAGAAAGAAAGAAGAAATAAAGAAGAACGAAAGAAGAAAGAAAGAAAGAAGAAAGAAAGTAGAGAGAAAGAAATAAGAAAGAAAGAAGAAATAAGAAAGAAGGAAAAAAAGAAAGAAAGAAGAATGAAAGAAGAAAAAAGAAAGAAGGAAGAAAGAAAGTAAGAAGGAAGAAAGAAGAAAGAAAGAAAAAGAAAGAAAGAAAGAAGAAAGAAAGAAAGAAGAAAGAAAGAAAGAAGAAAGAAAGAAGAAAGAAAGAAGAAAGAAAGAACGAAGAAAGAAAGAAGAAAGAAGAAAGAAAGAAAAGAAAGAAGGAAGAAAGAAAGAAAGAAGAAATAAATAAGAAGGAAAGAAGAAGGAAAGAAGAAAGAAAGAAGAAAGAAGAAAGAAAGAAAGGAGAAACAAAGAAGAAAGAAAGAAAGAAGAAGGAAAGAAGAAAGAAAGAAGAAAGAAGAAAGAAAGAAAGAAGAAAGAAAGAAAGGAGAGACAAAGAAGAAAGAAAGAAAGAAGAAAGAAAGAAGAAAGAAAGAAGAAAGAAGAAAGAAGAAAGAAGAAAGAATAAAGAAAGAAAGAAGAAAGAAAGAAGAAAGAAAGAGGTAGAAAAAAGGAAGAAAGAAGGAAGAAAGAAAGAAGAAAGAAAGAAGAAAAAAGAAGAAATAAAGAAGAACGAAAGAAGAAAGAAAGAAAGTAGAAAGAAAGAAAGAAGAAAGAAAGAAGAAATAAGAAAGAAGAAAAAAAGAAAGAAAGAAGAAGAAAGGAGAAAAAAGAAAGAAGGAAGAAAGAAAGAAAGAAGAAAGAAAGAAAGAAAAAGATAGAAAGAAGAAGAAAGAAAGAAGAAAGAAAGAAGAAAGAAAGAAGAAAGACAGAAGAATGAATGTAGAAAGAAAGAAGAAAGAAGAAAGAAGAAAGAAGAAAGAAAGAAGAATGAAAGAAGAAAGAAAGAAGAAAGAATGAAGAAAGAAGAAAGAAAGAAGAAGAAAGAAAAAAGAAAGAAAGAAAGAATAAAGAAGAAAGAATAAAGAAGAAAGAAAGAAGAAAGAAAGAAGTAAGACAGAAGTAAGAAATAAGTAAGAAACTAAGAAGAAAGAAAGAAGAAAGAAAGAAGAAAGCAAGAAGAAATAAAGAAGAAAGAAGAAAGAAAGAAGAAAGAAAGAAGAAAGAAAGAAGAAAGAAGAAGAAAAAAGAAAGAAAGAAGAAAGAAAGAAGAAAGAAAGAAGAAAGAAAGAAGAAAGAAGAAAGAAAAAGGAAAGAAGAAAGAAATAAGAAAGAAAGAAGAAAGAAAGAAGAAAGAACAAAGAACAAAGAACAAAGAAAGAAGAAAGAAAGAAGAAAGAAAGAAAAAAAGAAGATAGAAAGAAAGATGAAAGAAAGAAGAAAGAAAGAAGAAACAAAGAAAGAAAAAAGAAAGAACGAGAAAGAAAGAAGGAAGAAAGAGGAAAAAGAATAAAGGAAGAAAAATGTAAGAACAAAGAGAGAAAGAAGAAAGAAGAAAGAAAGAAGAAAGAAAGTAAGAAGAAAGAAAGAAGGAAGAAAGAAAGAAGGAAGAAAGAAGAAAGAGGTAAGAAAGAGAAAGAAAGAAGAAAGAAGAAAGAAGAAAGAAGAAAGAAGAAAGAAGAAAGAAGAAAGAAGAAAGAAGAAAGAAGAAAGAAGAAAGAAGAAAGAAGAAAGAAGAAAGAAGAAGAAAGAAGATAGAAAAAGAAAGAAAGAAGAAAGAAAGAAGAAAGAAGTAAGAAAGAAGTAAGAAAGAAGTTAGAAAGAAGTAAAAAGAAGTAACAAGAAAGAAGAAAGAAAGAAGAAAGAATAAAGAAAGAAAGAAGAAAGAAAGAAGAAAGAAAGAAAGAAGAAAGAAAGTAGAAAGAAGGAAGAAAGAAAGAAGAAAGAAAGAAGAAAGAAAGAAAGAAAGAAGAAAGAAAGAAAGAAGAAACAAAGAAAGAAGAAAGAAGAATGAAGTAATAAAGAAAGAAGTAAGAAGTAAGAAAGAAAGAAGTAAGTTGTAAGAAAGAAGTAAGAAAGAAAGAAGAAAGAAAGGAAGAAGAAATGAAGAAGAAATGAAGAATAAAGAAAGAAGAAAGAAAGAAAGAAGAAAGAAAGAAGAAAGAAAGAAGTAAGAAAGAAGTAAAAAGAAAGAAGTAAGAAAGAAAGAAGAAGAAAGAAAGAAGAAAGAGAGACGAAAGAAAGAAGAAAGAAAAATGGAAGAAAGAAAGGAAGAAGAAAGAAAGAAAGAAAGAAAGAAGAATGAAAGAAGAAAGAAAAATAAAAAAAAAGAAAGAAAGAAAAAAGAAAGAAGAAAGAAAGAAGAAAGAAAAAAGAAAGAAAGAAGAAAGAAAGAAGAAAGAAGTAAGAAGAAAGAAGTAAGTTGTTAGATAGAAGTAAGAAAGAAGAAAGAAAGTAGAAAAAAAGAAAGAAAGCAAAAAGAAAAAGAAAGAAAAAGAAAGAAGAAAGAAAGAAGAAAGAAGAAAGAAGAAAGAAAAAGAAAGAAGAAAGAAAGAAAGAAGAAAGAAAGAAGAAAGAAGGAGGAAAAAAAAGAAAGAAAGAAAAAAGAAGAAAGAAATAAGAAAGAAGTAAGAAAGAAAGAATAAGCAAGAAAGAAGAAAGAAATAAGAAAGAAAGAAAGAAGAAAGAAAGAACAAAAATGAAGAAAGAAAGAAGAAAGAAAGAAGAAAGAAAGAAGAAAGAAAGAAGAAAGAAAGAAAGAAAGAAGAAAGAAAAAAAAGAAGAAAGGAAGAAGAAAGAAAGAAGAAAGAAGAATGAAAGAAAGAAATTAAGAAGAAAGAAGAAAGAAGAAAGAAAGAAGTATTAAAGAAGAAAGAAGTAAGAAAAAAGTAAGAAAAAAAGAAGAAAGAAAGAAGAAACAAAGCAGAAAGAATGAATGAAAGAAGAAAGAAGAAAGTAAGAAGAAAGAAGTAAGAAATTAGTAAGAAAGACGTAAGTAAGAAAGAAGAAAGAAAGAAGAAAGAAAGAAGAAAGAAAGAAAGAAGAAAGAAAGAAGAAAGAAAGAAGAAAGAGAGAAAAAAGAAAGAAAGAAGAAAGAAAGACGAAAGAAAGAAGAAAGAAAGAAGAAAGAGAGAAAGAAGAAAGAGTGAAAGAAGAAAGAAAGAAAGAAGAAAGAAGAAAGAAGGAAGAAAGAAAGAAGTAAGAAAGAAAGAAGTAAGAAGTAAGAAAGAAAGAAGTAAGTTGTAAGAAAGAAGTAAGAAAGAAGAAAGAAAGGAGAAAGAAAGGAAGAAGAAAGGAAGAAGAAAGGAAGAATAAAGGAAGAAGAAAGAAAGAAGAAAGAAAGAAAGAAGAAAGAAAGAAGAAAGAAAGAAGAAGAAAGAAGAAAGAAAGAAGAAAGAAAGAAAGAAAGAAGTAAGGAAGAAAGAAGAAAGAAAGAATAATGAAAGAAATATACTAAGAAGAAAGAAAGAAAGAAGAAAGAAAGAAGAAAGAAAGAAAGAACTAAGAAGAAGTAAGTAAGAAGAAAGGAAGAAATATAGAAGAAAGAAAGAAGAAAGAAAGAAAGAAGAAAGAAAGAAGAAAGAAAGAAGAAAGAAAGAAGAAAGAAAGAAAGAAGTAAGAAAGAAGAAACAAAGAAGTAAAAAAGAGGTAAGAAAGGAAGAAGAAAGATAAAGAAAGAAGAAAGAAGAAAGAAGTAAGAAAGAAGAAACAAAGAAGTAAAAAAGAGGTAAGAAAGGAAGAAGAAAGAAAGAAAGAAGAAAGAAAGAAGAATGAAAGAAGAATGAAAGAAGAAATAAAGAAAGAAAGAAGAAAGAAAAAGAAAAAGAAAGAAAGAAGAAAATAGAAAGAAATAAGAAAGAAAGAAGAAAGAAAGAAGAAAGAAAGAAGTAAGAAAGAAGTAAGAAAGAAAGAAGAAAGAAAGGAAGAAGAAATGAAGAAGAAATGAAGAATAAAGAAAGAAGAAAGAAAGAAGAAAGAAGTAAGAAAGAAGTAAGAAAGAAAGAAGAAAGAAAGCAGAATGAAAGAAGAAAGAAAGAAAAAAGAAAGAAAAAAGAAAGAAAAAGAAGAAAGAGGAAAGAAGAAAGAAAGAAGAAAAAAGAAGAAAGAAGAAAGAAGAAAGAAGAAAGAAAGAAGAAAGAATGAACAAAGATGAACAAAGAATGAACAGAGAAATAAAGAAGAAAGAAAGAAAGAAAGAAGAAAGAAAGAAGAAGAAAGAAGAAGAAAGAAGAAAAGAGAGAAAGAAGAAAGAAAGAAGAAGAAAGACGAAAGAAAGAAGAAAGAAAGAAGAAAGAGAGAAAGAAGAAAGAGTGAAAGAAGAAAGAAAGAAAGAAGAAAGAAGAAGAAGGAGAGAAAGAAAGAAGTAAGAAAGAAAGAAGTAAGAAGTAAGAAAGAAAGAAGTAAGTTGTAAGAAAGAAGTAAGAAAGAAGAAAGAAAGAGAAGAAAGGAAAGAAGAAGAAAGAAGAAAGGAAGAATAAAGGAAGAAAGAAAGAAGAAGAAGAAAGAGAAGAAAGAAGAAAGAAAGAAGAAAGAAAGAAGAAAGAATGAAGAAGAAAGGAAGAAGAAAGGAGAAAGAATAAAGGAAGAAGAAAGAAAGAAGAAAGAAGAAAGAAAGAATAATGAAAGAAATATATTAAGAGAAAGAAAGAAAGAAGAAAGAAAGAAGAAAGAAAGAAAGAACTAAGAAAGAAGTAAGTAAGAAAGGAAGAAATATAGAAGAAAGAAAGAAGAAAGAAAGAAAAAAGAAAGAAGAAAGAAAGAAGAAAGAAGAAGAAAGAAAGAAAGAAGTAAGAAAGAAGAAACAAAGAGTAAAAAGAGGTAAGAAAGGAAGAAGAAAGAAAGAAAGAAAGAAAGAAAGAAGAATGAAAGAAGAATGAAAGAAGAAATAAGAAAGAAAGAAGAAGAAAAGAAAAAGAAGAAAGAAGAAAATAGAAAGAAATAAGAAAGAAAGAAGAAAGAAAGAAGAAGAAAGAAGTAAGAAAGAAGTAAGAAAGAAAGAAGAATAAAGAAGAAAGAAACAAGTAAGAAAGAAGTAAGAAAGAAGTAAGAAAGAAAGAAGAAAGAAAGAAGAAGAAATGAAGAAGAAATGAAGAATAAAGAAAGAGAAAGAAAGTAAGAAAGAAGTAAGAAGAAGTAGAAAGAAGAAGAAGAAAGCAGAATGAAAGAAGAAAGAAAGAAAAAAGAAAGAAAAAAGAAAGAAAAGAAGAAAGAAGAAAGAAAGAAGAAGAAAAAGAAAGAAAGAAGAAAGAAAGAAAGAAGAAAGAAAGAAGAAAGAAAGCATTAAGAAAGAAGTAAGAAAGAAGGAAGAAAGAAGGAAGAAACAAAGAAGAAAGAAAGAAGAAAGAATGAACAAAGAATGAACAAAGAATGAACAAAGAAATAAAGAAGAAAGAAAGAAATATAGAAGAAAGAAAGAAGAAAGAAGAAAGAAGAAAGAAAGAAGAAAGAAAGAAGAAAGAAAGAAGAAAGAAAGAAAGAAGTAAGAAGAAGAAAGAAAGAAGTAAGAAAGAGGTAAGAAAGGAAGAAGGAAGAAAGAAAGAAGAAAGAAAGAAGAAAGAAAGAACTAAGAAAGAAGTAAGAAAGAAGAAAGAAAGAAATATAGAAGAAAGAAAGAAGAAAGAAAAAAAGAAGAGAGAAAGAAGAAAGAAAGAAGAAAGAAAGAAGAAAGAAACAAGACAGAAGTTAGAAAGAAAGAAGCAAGAAACAAAGAAGAAAGAAGAAAGAAAGAAGAAAGAAAGAAGTAAGAAACAAGTAAGAAAGAGGTAATAAAGAAAGAAAAAAGAAAGAAAGAAGAAAGAAAAAAGAAAGAAGACAGAAAGAAGAGAGAAAGAAAGAAAGAAGAAAGAAAGAAGAAAGAAGAAAGAAAGAAAGAAGAAAGAAAGAATAAAGAAGAAAGAAAGAAGAAAGAAGACAGAAATAAGAAAGAAAGAAGAAAGGAAGAAGAAAGGAAGAAGAAATGAAGAAAGAAGAAAGAAAGAACGAAGAAAGTAAGAAGAAAGAACGAAGAAAGAAAGAAAGAAGAAAGAAGAAAGAAAGAAGAAAGAAAGAGAAAGGAAAGAAGTAAGAGAGAAAGAAGAAAGAATGAAAGAAGAAAGAAAGAAAGAAGTAATGAAGAAGAAAGAAAGAAAGAATAAAGAAAGAATAAAGAAAGAAGAATGAAAGAAGAAAGAAGAAAGAAAGAAAAAGATAGAAGAAAGATAGAAGAAAGAAAAGAGAAAGAAAGAAGAAAGAAGAAAGAAAGAAAGAAGAAAGAAAGAAAGAATAAAGAAAGAAAGAAAGAAGAAAGGAAGAAGAAAGGAAGAAGAAAGAAAGAAAGGAGAAAGAAAGAGAAAAAAGAAAGAAAGAAGAAAGAAAGAAAGAAGAAAGGAAGAAGAAAGAAAGAAACAAAAAGAAAGAAGAAAGAAAGAAAGAAGAAAGAAAGAAGAAAGAAAGAAGTAAGAAAGAAGAAAGAAGAAAGAAGAAAGAAAGAAAGAAGAAAGAAAGAAGAAAGAAAGAAAGAAGAAAGAAAGAAGAAAGAAAGAAGAAAGAAAGAAGAAAGAAGAAAGGAATAAGAAATAAAGAAAGAAGAAAGAAAGAAAGAAGGAAGAAAGAAGAAAGAATGAAAGAAGAAAGAAAGAAAGAAGAAAGAAAGAAGGAAGAACAAAGAAGAAAGAAAGATTGAAGAAAGAAAGAAGAAAAGAAAGAAGAAAGAAAGAAGAAGAATTGAAGAAAGAAAGAAGAAAGAAAGAAAGAAGAAAGAAAGAAGAAAAGAGATAGAAGGAAAAAATAAGAAAGAGGAAAGAAAGAAGAAAAAAGAAAGAAGGAAGAAAGAAAGAAAGAAGAAAGAAAGAAAGAAGTAAGAAAGAAAGAAAGAAGAAAGAAGAAGAAAGAAAGAAAGAAGAAAGAAGAAGAAAGAAAGAATTAAGAAAGAAGTAGGAAAGAAGTAAAAAACAAGTAAGAAAGAAGTAAGAAAGAAGAAAGAAATAAGAAGGAAAGAAGAAAGAAAGAAGAAAGAAAGAAGAAAGAAGAAAGAAAGAAGAAGATAGAAAGAAAGATGAAACAAAGAAGAAAGAAAGAAGAAGAAAGAAGAAAGAAGAAAAAGAAAGAAAGAAAGAAGATAGAAAGAAAGATGAAACAAAGAGAAAGAAAGAAGAAAGAAAGAAGAAGAAGAAAGAAAGAGAAAGAAAGAAGAAAGAAGAATGAAGAAAGAAAGAAGAAACAAAGAGAAAGAAAGAAGAAAGAAAGAAGAAAGAGAAAGAAAGAAGAAAGAAAGAACGAGAAGAAAGAAGAAAGAAGAAAGAAAGAAAGAAAAGAAAGAAGGAAGAAAGAAGAAAGAAATAGAAGAAGAAAGAAGAAGGAATGAAGAAAGAAAGAAGAAGAGAAAGAAAGAGAAAGAAAAGAAGAAGAAGAAAGAAGAAAGAAAGAAAGAAGAAAGAAAGAAAGAAAAAGAAAGAAAGAAAGAAAAGAAAGAAGAAAGAAAGAAGAAAGAAAAAAGAAAAAGAAAGAAGAAAGAAAGAAGAAACAAGAAAGAAGAAAGAAGAAGAAGAAAGAAAGGAAGAAAAAAAGGAAGAAAGAATGAAGAAAGAAAGAAGAAAATAAAGAAGAACGAAAGAAGAAAGAAAGAAAGAAGAAAGAAAGTAGAAGAAAGAGAAGAAAGAAAGAAGAAATAAGAAAGAAGGAAAAAGAAAGAAAGAAGAAAGAAAGACAAAAAAGATAGAAGGAAGAAAGAAAGAAAGAAGAAATAAAGAAGAAAGAAAGAAGTAAAAAAGAGGAAGATAGAAGAAAGAGAAAGAAAGAAGAAAGAAAGAAAGAAAAAGAAGAAAGAAAGAAGAAAGAAAGAAGAAAGAAAGTAGTAAGAAAGAAAGAAGAAAGAAAGAAAGAAGAAAGAAGAAAGAATGAAAGAAGAAAGAAAGAAGTAAGAAAGAAGAATAAAAGAAGAAAGAAGAAAGAAAGAAAGAGAAAGAAAGAAAGAATAAAGAAGAAAGAAAGAAGAAAGAAAGAACGAAGAAAGAAAGAAGAAAGAAGAAAGAAGAAAGAAAGAAGTAAGACAGAAGTAAGAAAGAAGAAAGAAGAAAGAAAAAAGAAGAAAGAAGAAAGAAAGAAGAAAGTAAGAAGAAAGAAAGAGAAAGAATGAAGAAAGAAGAAGAAAGAAAGAAAGAAAGAAAAAAAGAAGATAGAAAGAAAGATGAAAGAAAGAAGAAAGAAAGAGAAACAAAGAAAGAAGAAAGAAAGAATGAGAAAGAAAGAAGGAAGAAAGAGGAAAAAGAATAAAGGAAGAAAAAAGTAAGAACAAAGAGAGAAAGAAGAAAGAAGAAAGAAAGAAGAAAGAAAGTAAGAAGAAAGAAAGAAGGAAGAAAGAAAGAAGGAAGAAAGAAGAAAGAAGAAAGAAAGAAGAAAGAAGAAAGAAGAAAGAGAAAGAAGAAAGAAGAAAGAAGAAAGAAGAAAGAAGAAAGAAGAAAGAGAAAGAAGAAGAAAGAAAGAAGAAACAAAGAAGATAGAAAAAAGAAAGAAAGAAAGAAGAAAGAAAGAAGAAAGAAGTAAGAAAGAAGTAAGAAAGAAGTTAGAAAGAAGTAAGAAAGAAGTAACAAGAAAGAAAAAAGAAAGAAGAAAGAATTAAGAAAGAAAGAAGAAAGAAAGAAGAAAGAAAGAAGAAAGAAAGAAAGAAGAAAGAGGAAAGAAAGAATAAAGACAGAAGAAAGAAAGTATAAAGAAAGAACAAGAAAGAAGGAAGAAAGAAAAAAGAAAAAGAAAGAAACAAGAAGAAAGAAGAAAGAAAGAAAGAAGTAAGGAGTAAGAATGAAGAAAGAAAAAAGAAAGAAGAAAGAAAGTAGAGAGAATAAAGAAATGAGAAAGAACAGCAAAGAAAAGAAGAAAAGAAGAAAGAAAGAAAGAAAGAAAGAAAGAAAGAAAGAAAGAAAGAAAGAAAGAAGAAATAAAGAAGATAGAAGGAAGAAAGAACAAAGAAAGAAGAAAGAAAGAAGTATGAAAGAAGTAAGATAGAAGTAAGAAATATGTAAGAAAGAAAGAATAAAGAAAGAGAAGAAGAAAGAAGATAGAAAGAAGAAAGAAGAAAGAAAGAAGAAGAAAGAAAGAAGAAAGAAAGAAGAAAGAAAAGAAAGAAGAAAGAATTAGAAAGAAGAAAGAAAGAAGAAAGAAAGAAGAAAGAGAGAAAGAAAGAAGAAAGAAAGAAAGAAAGAAAGAAAGAAAGAAAGAAAAAAATATAGAAAAAAAGATGAAAGAAAGAAGAAAGTAAGAAAGAAGAAAGAAAGAAGAAAGAAAGAAAGAAAGTAGGAAGAGAAAAAGAAAGAAAGAAGGAAGAAGGAAGAAAAAAGAATAAAGAAAGAAAAAAAGTAAGAAGAAAGAGAGAAAGAAGATAGAAGAAAAGAAAGAAGAAAGAAAGAAGAATGAAAGAAGAAATGAAGAAGAAAGAAAGAGAAGAACTTAGAAAGAAAGAAGAAAGAAAGAAAGAAGAAAGAAGAAAGAAAAAGAAAGAAAGAAGAAAGAAAGAAGAATGAAAGAAAGAATTAAGAAGAAGAAAGAAAGAAGAAAGAAAGAAGAATTAAAGAAGAAGAAGTAAGAAAAAAGTAAAAAAGAAAGAAGAAAGAAAGGAGAAAGGAAGAAGAAAGAAAGAAAAAGAAGAAATAACAAAGAAGAAGTAATAAAGATTAAGAAAGAAGGAAGAAAGAAGAAGAAAGAAAGAAGAAAGAAGAAAGAGAGTAGAAAGAAGAAATAAAGAAGAAAGAAATAATAAAGAAAGAAGAAAGAAAGAAGAAAGAAAGGAGAAAGAAAGAAAAGTAAGAAAGAAAGAAGAAAGAAAGAAGAAAGAAAGGAAGAAGAAAGAAAGAAGTAAGAAGAGAAAAGAAAGAAAAAAAAAGAATAAACAAAGAAAGAAAGAAAGAAGAATGAAAGAAAGAAATTAAGAAGAAAGAAAGAAGGAAGAAAGAAGAATGAAAGAAAGAAATTAAGAAGAAAGAAAGAAGAAAGAAAGAAAGAAGATAGAAAGAAGGAAGAAAGAAAGAAGAAAGAAAGAAGAAAGAAAGAAGAAAGAAAGAAGAAGAAAGAAAAGAATAAAGAAGAAAGAAAGAAGAAAGAGAGGAAGAAGTAAGAAAGAAGAAAGAAAGAAGAAAGAGAGAAAGAAGAAACAAAGAAATAAGAAAGAAGAATGAAGTAATAAAGAAAGAAGTAAGAAGTAAGAAAGAAAGAAGTAAGTTGTAAGAAAGAAGTAAGAAAGAAGAAGAAAGAAAGAAAGAAGAAATGAGAAGAAATGAAGAATAAAGAAAGAAGAAAGAAAGAAGAAAGAAGTAAGAAAGAAGTAAGAAAGAAAGAAGAAAGAAAGCAGAATGAAAGAAGAAAGAAAGAAAGAAGAAAGAATAAAAAAGAAGAAAGAAAGAATGAAAGAAAGAAAGAGAAAAAAGAGAAAGAAAGAAGAAAGAAAGAAGAGAGAAAGAAGAAAGAAGAAAGAAAGAAAGAAGAAAGAAGAAAGAAGAAACAAAGAAGAAAGAAAGAAGAAGAAGGAAGAAAGAAAGAAGAAAGAAAGAAGAAGAATGAAAGAAAGAAGGAAAAAGAAAAAGAAGAAAGAAAGAAAGAAGAAAGAAAGAAGAAAGAAAGAATTAAGAAAGAAGTAAGAAAGAAGGAAGAAAGAAGGAAGAAACAAAGAAGAAAGAAAGAAAAAAGAAAGAAAGAAGAAAGAAAGAACAAAATAGAAAGAAAGAAGAAAGAAAGAAAGAAGAAAGAAAGAATGAAGAAAGAAGAGAAGAAAGAAGAAAGAAAGAAGAAAGAAAGAAGAAAGAAAGAAGAATGAAAGAAGAAAGAAAGAAGAAAGAAAGAAGAAAGAAGAAAGAAAGAAAGAAGAAAGAAAGAAGAAAGAAAGAACAAAATAGAAAGAAAGAAGAAAGAAAGAAAGAAGAAAGAAAGAATGAAGAAAGAAAGAAGAAAGAAAGAAGAAAGAAAGAAGAAAGAAAGAAGAAAGAAAGAAGAATGAAAGAAGAAAGAAAGAAGAAAGAAAGAAGAAAGAAGAAAGAAAGAAAGAAGAAAGAAAGAAGAAAGAAAGAAGAAAGAAAGAAGTTAGAAAGAAGAAAGAGAGAAAGAAGAAAGAAAGAAGAAAGAAAGAAGAAAGAAAGAAGAAGAAAGAAAGAAAGAAAGAAGAAAGAATGAAGAAAGAATGAACAAAGAATGAACAAAGAAATAAAGAGAAAGAAAGAAAGAAAGAAGAAAGAAAGAAGAAAGAAGAAGAAAGAAAGAAGAAAGAAAGAAAGAAAGAAGAAAGAAAGAAAAAAAAAGAAAGAAAGAGAAAGAAAGGAAGAAGAAAGAAAAGAGAAAGTAAGAAATAAGAAAGAAAGGAAGAAGGAAGAAAGAAAGAAGAAATAAGAACTAAGAAAGAAGTAAGAAAGAAGAAAGAAAGAAATATAGAAGAAAGAAAGAAGAAAGAAAGAAAGAAGAAGAAAGAAGAAAGAAAGAAGAAAGAAGAAGAAGAAAGAAAGAATTAAGAAAGAAGAAAGAAAGAAGTAAGAAAGAGGTAAGAAAGGAAGAAGAAAGAAAGAAGAAAGAAAGAAGAAAGAAAGAACTAAGAAAGAATAAGAAAGAAGAAAGAAAGAAATATAGAAGAAAGAAAGAAGAAAGAAAAAAAGAAGAGAGAAAGAAGAAAGAAAGAAGAAAGAAAGAGGAAAGAAACAAGACAGAAGTTAGAAAGAAAGAAGTAAGAAACAAAGAAGAAAAAGAAAAAAGAAGAAAGAAAGAAGTAAGAAACAAGTAAGAAAGAAGTAATAAAGAAAGAAAAAAGAAAGAAAGAAGAAAGAAAAAAGAAAGAAGACAGAAAGAAGAGAGAAAGAAAGAAAGAAGAAAGAAAGAAGAAAGAAGAAAGAAAGAAGAAGAAAGAAATAATAAAGAAGAAAGAAAGAAGAAGAAGAAAGAAAGAAGAAAGAAAGAAGAAAGAAATAAGAAAGAAAGAAGAAAGGAAGAAGAAAGAAGAAGAAATGAAGAAAGAAGAAAGAAAGAACGAAGAAAGAAAGAAGAAAGAAAGAAGAAAGAAAGAAAGAAGAAAGAAGAAAGAAAGAAGAAAGAAGAAAGAAGAACAAAGTAAGAAGCAGGAAAGTAGAAAGAAAGAAGAAAGAAAAAAGAAAGAAAGAAGAAGAAAGAAAGAAGAAAGAAAGAAGAAAGAAATAGGAAAGAAGTAAGAGAGAAAGAAGAAAGAAAGAAGAAAGAAAGAAAGAAGTAAGGAAGAAGAAAAAAAGAAAGAAGAAAGAAAGAAAGAAGAAAGAAAGAAGAAAGAAAGAAGAAAGAAAGAAGAACGAAGAAGAAAGAAAGGAGAAGAAAGAAAGAAAAGAAAGAAGGAAGAAAGATAGAAAAGAAAGAAGGAAGAAAGAAAGAAAAGAAAGAAAGAAGAAAGAATAAAGTAAGAAAGAAGTAAGAAAGAAAGATGAAAGAAAGAAGAAAGTAGAAAGAAGAAAGTAAGAAAGAAGAAGAAAGAAGAAATAAGAAGAACGAAAGAAGAAAGAAAGGAGAAAGAAAGTAGAAAGAAAGAAAGAAGAAAGAAAGAAGAAAAAAGAAAGAAGAAAGAAAGAAAGAAAGAAAGAAAGAAGAAAGAAAGAATAAAGAAAGAAGAAAGAAAGAGGAAAGAAAAGGAAAGAAGTAAGAGAGAAAGAAGAAAGAAAAAAAAGAAAGAAGAAAGAAAGAAAGAAGTAATGAAGAAGAAAGAAAGAAAGAATAAAGAAGAAAGAAAGAAGAATGAAGAAGAAAGAAAGAAGAAAGAAAGAAAAATATAGAAGAAAGAAGAAAGAAAGAAAGAAGGAAGAAAGAAGAAAGAAAGAAAGAAGAAAGAAAGAAAGAAGAAAGAAAGAATGAAGAAACAAGAAGAAAGAAAGAATGAAGAAAGAAAGAAGAAAAGAGAAAGAAGGAAAAAAGAAAGAAAGAGGAAAGAAAGAAGAAAAAAGAAAGAAGGAAGAAAGAAAGAAAGAAGAAAGAAAGAAGAAAGAAAGAAAGAAGAAAGAAAGAAAGAAAGAAAGAAAGAAAGAAAGAAAGAAAAAATAAAGTAAGAAAGAAGAAAAAAGAGAAAGAAAGAAGAAATTAAGAAGAAAGAAAGAGAAAGAAAGCAGAAAGAAGGAAGAAAGAAAGAAGAAAGATAGAAGAAAGAAAAAGAAAGAAAGAAGAAAGAAATTAGGAAGAAGGAAAGAAAGAAGAAAGAAAGAATAAAGAAGAAAGAAAGAAGAAAGAAAGAAGAAAGAAAGTAGGAAGAAAGAAAGTAGAAAGAAAGAAAGAAGAAAGAAGAAAGAAAGAAAGAAGAAGAAAGAAGTAAGAAAGAAGAAATAAAAAAGAAAGAAAGAAGAAAGAAAGAAGAAAAACAAAGAAATAAGAAAGAAAGAAAGAAGAAACAAAGAAGAAAGAAGAAGTAAGAAAGAAGTAAGAAAGAAGAAAGAAAGAAGAAAGAAGAAGGAAAGTAAGAAGAAAGAAAGAAGAAAGAGAAGAAAGAATAAAGAAAGAAGAAAGAAAGAAGAAGAAAAAAGGAAGAAAAAGGAAAATAAAGAAGAAAGAAAAATGAAATAAGAAGAATGAAAGAAGAAAGAAAGAAAGAAGAAAGAAAGAAAGAATAAAGAAAGAAAGAAAGAAAGAAAGAAAGAGGAAAGAAAGAGGAAAGAAAGAAGAAAGAAAGAAGAAAGAAAGAAGAAAGAAAGAAGAAAGAAAGAGGAAAAGAAGTAAGAGAGAAAGAAGAAAGAAAGAAAGAAGAAAGAAAGAAAGAAGTAAGGAAGAAGAAATAAAGAAAGAAAAAGAAAGAAGAAAGAAAGAAGAATGAAAGAAGAAAGAAAGAAGAAAGTAAGAAGAAAGATAGAAGAAAAAAGAAGAAAGAAAGAAGAAAGAAAGAAAGAAAAAGAAAGAAAGAATAAAGAAGAAAGAAAGAAGAAAGAAAGGAAGAAGAAAGAAAGAAGAAAGAAAGAAGAAGAAAGAAGGAATGAAGGAAGGAAGAAAGAAAGAGAGAAAGAAAGAAAGAAGAAAGAAGAAAGATAGAAAGAAAAGAAAGAAGGAAGAAAGAAAGAAAGAAGAAATAAAGAAGAAAGAAAGAATTAAGAAAGAAGTAAGAAAGAAGTAAAAAAGAAGTAAGAAAGAAGTAAGAAAGAAGAAAGGTAGAAGGAAAGAAGAAAGAAAGAAGAAAGAAGAAAGAAAGATAGAAGAAAGAAAGAAAGAAGAAAGAAAGAATGAAAGAAGAAAGAAAGAAGAAAGAAAGAAGAAAAGAAAGAGAAAGAAGAAGAAAGAAGAAAAAGAAAGAAGAAAGAAAGAAAGAAGAAAGAAAGAAAGAAAGAAGAAAGAAAGAAGAAAGAATGAAGAAAGAAAGAAAGAAAAAAAGAAGAAAGAGAAGAAAAAAGAAAGAAAGAAAGAAGAAGAAGAAAGAAGAAAGAAAGAAGAAAAAGAAAGAAAGAAGAAACAAAGAAGAAGAAAGAAAGAAGAAAGAAAGAAATAAGAAAGAAAGAAAGAAGAAAGAAAGAAAGAAGAAAGAAAGAAGAAAGAAAGAAGTAAGAAATAAAGAAGAAAGAAAGAAGGAAGAAAAAAGGAAGAAAGAAGGAAGAAAGAAAGAAGAAAGAAAGAAGAAAGAAAGAAGAAATAAAGAAGAACGAAAGAGGAGAGAAAGAAAGAAGAAAGAAAGTAGAAAGGAAGAAAGAAGAAAGAAAGAAGAAATAAGAAAGAAGGAAAAAAGAAAGAAAGAAGAAAGAAAGAAGAAAAAAGAAAGAAGGAAGAAAGAAAGAAAGAAGAAAGAAGAAAGAAAGAAAGAATAAAGAAGAAAGAAGAAGAAAGAAAGAAGAATGAAAGAAGAAAGAAAGAAGAAAGAAAGAAGAAAGAAAGAAGAAAGAAAGAAGAATGAAAGAAGAAAGAAAGAAGAAAGAAAGAAGAAAGAAGAAGAAAGATAGAAGAAAGAAAGAAGAAAGAAAGAAGAAAGAAAGAAAAAAGAAAGAAAGAAAGAATAAAGAAGAAAGAACAAAGAAAGAAAGAAGAAAGAAAAAAGAAAGAAGAAATAAAGTAGGAAGAAAGAAAGAAGAAAGAAAGAAGAAAGAAATAAAAAAGAAAGAAAGAAGACAGAAAGAAAGAAGCAAGAAAGAAGAAAGAAACAAGAAAGAAAGAAGGAAGGAAGGAAGAAAGAAAGAAAGAAAGAAAGAAGAAAGAAAGAAAGAAAGAAAGAAAAGAAAGAAGGAAGAAAGAAAGAAAGAAAGAAGAAAGAAAGAAGAAAGAAAGAAGTAAGAAAGAAGTAAGAAAGAAGTAAACAGAAAGAAGAAAGAAGAGAGAAAGAAGAAAGAAAGAAGAAAGAAGAAGAATAAAGAAAGAAGAAAGAAGTAAGAAAGGAAGAAGAAAGAAAGAAGAAATAAAGAAGAAAGAAACAAGAACGAAAGAAGGAAGGAAGAAAGAAAGAAAGAAAGAAGAAAGAAAGAAGAAAGAAAGAAAGAAGAATGAAAGAAGAAAGAAAAAAGAAAGAAAGAAGTAAGGAAGGAAGAAAGAAAGAAGAAAGAAAGAAGAAAGAAAGTAGAAAGAAGAAAGAAAGAAACAAGAAAGAAGATAGAGAAACAAAGAAGAAAGAAAGAAAGAAGAAAAAAAAAAGAAAAAAAGAAGAAAGAAGAAAGAAAGAAGAAAGAAAGAAAGAAGAAAGAAAGAAGAAAGAAAGAAACAAGAAAGAAAGAAAGAAGAAAGAAAGAAACAAGAAAGAAAGAAAGAAGAAAGAAAGAAGAAAGAAAGAAGAAAGAAAGAAGAAAGAAAGAAGGAAGAAAAAAGTAAGAAAGAAAGAAGAAAGAAAGTAGAAAGAAACAAGAAAGAAAGAAGGAATGAAGAAAGAAAGAAAGAAAGAAAGAAAGAAAGAAGAAAGCAGGAAAGTAAAGAAAGAAGGAAGAAAGAAAGAAAGAAGAAATAAAGAAGAAAGAAAGAAGTAAGAAAGAAGTAAGAAAGAGGTAAAATGAAGTAAGAAAGAAGTAAGAAAGAAGAAAGAAAGAAGAAAGAAAGAAGAAAGAAAGAAGAAAGAAGAAAGAAAGAAAGAAGAAAGAAAGAAGAAAAAAAGAAGAAAGAAAGAAAGAATAAAGAAAGAAGAAAGAAAGAAGAAAGAAGAACGAAAGAAAGAAGAAAGAAAGAAAGAAGAAAGAAAGTAAGAAAGAAGAAAGAAAGAAGAAAGGAAGAAGAAAGAAAGAAAGAAGAAAGAAGAAAAAAGAAAGAATGAAGAAAGAAAGAAAAAAGAAAGAAAGAAGAAAGAAAGAAGAAAGAAGAAAGAAAGAAGAAAGAAGGAAGAAAGAAATGAATAAGAAATAAAGAAAGAAAAAAGAAAGATAGAAGAAAGAAAGAAAGAAGACAGACAGTAGAAAGAAAGAAAGAAGAAAGAAAGAAAGAAGAAAGAAAGAAAGAAGAAAGAAAGAAGAAAGAAAGAATGAAGAAAGAAAGAAGAAAGAAAGAATGAAGAAAGAAAGAAGAAAGAACGGAGAAAGAATGAAGAAAGAAAGAAGAAAGAACGAAAAAAGAATGAAGAAAGAAAGAAGAAAGAAAGAAGAAAGAAGGAACGAAGAAAGAAAGAAGAAAGAAAGAAGAAAGAAAGAAAGAAGAAAGGAAGAAAGAAGAAAGAAACAAGAAAGAAAGAAGAAAGAAAGAAGAAAGAAAGAAGTAAGAAAGAAGTCAGAAAGAAGTGATAAAGAAAGAAAAAAGAAAGAAAGAAGAAAGAAAAAAGAAAGAAAGAAGACAGAAAGAAGAAAGAGACAAAGAAAGAAAGAAGAAAGAAAGAAGAAAGAAGAAAGAAAGAAAGAAGAAAGAAAGAATAAAGAAAGAAGAAAGAAAGAAGAGAGAAGAAAGAAAGAAAGAAGAAAGAAAGAAGAAAGAAAGAAGAAAGGAAGAAGAAAGGAAGAATAAAGAAAGAAGAAAGAAAGAAGAAAGAAAGAAGAAAGAAAGAAGTAAGAAGAAGGAAAGAAGAGAGATGAAAGATAGAAGAAAGAAAGAAGAAAGAAAGAAAGAAGACAGACAGTAGAAAGAAAGAAAGAAAGAAGAAAGAAAGAAAGAAGAAAGAAAGAAAGAAGAAAGAAAGAATGAAGAAAGAAAGAAGAAAGAAAGAATGAAGAAAGAAAGAAGAAAGAACGAAGAAAGAAAGAAGAAAGAAAGAAGAAAGAAAGAAGAAAGAAGAAAGAAAGAAGAAAGAAAGAGGAAAGAAGTAAGAGAGAAAGAAGAAAGAAAGAAAGAAGAAAGAAAGAAAGACGTAAGGAAGAAGAAAGAAAGAAAAAAGAAAGAAAGAAAGAATAAAGAAGAAAGAACAAAGAAAGAAGTAAGAAAGAAGAAAGAAAGAAGAAAGAAAGAAGAAAGAAAAAAGAAAGAAAGAAAGAAGAAAGAAAGAATAAAGAAGAAAGAAAGAAGAAAGAATGGAAGAAGAACGAAAGAAGAAAGAAAAAGAAAGAAAGAAAGAAGAAAGAAAGAAAGAATAAAGAAGAAAGAAAGAAGAAAGACAGGAAGAAGAAAGAAAGAAGAAAGAAAGAAGAAGAAAGAAGGAAGGAAAGAAGAAAGAAATAAAGAAAGAAAGAAAGAAAGAAGAGAGAAAGAAAGAAAAGAAAGAAGGAAGAAAGAAAGAAAGAAGAAATAAAGAAGAAAGAAAGAATTAAGAAAGAAGTAAGAAAGAAGTAAAAAAGAAGTAAGAAAGAAGTAAGAAAGAAGAAAGAAATAAGAAGGAAAGAAGAAAGAAAGAAGAAAGAAGAAAGAAAGACAGAAGAAAGAAAGAAAGAAGAAACAAAGAAGAAAGAAAGAAAGAAGAAAGATAGAAGAAAGAAAGAAGAAAGAAAGAACGAAGAAAGAAAGAAGAAAGAAGAAAGAAAGAAGAAAAAAGAAGAAAGAAAGAAAGAAAGAAAGAAGAAAGAAAGAAAGAAGAAAGAAAGGAGAAAGAAAGAAGAAAGAAAGAAGAAAGAAAGAAGAAAGAAAAAAGAAAGAAAGAAAGAAGAAAGAAAGAAAGAATAAAGAAGAAAGAAAGAAGAAAGAAAGGAAGAAGAACGAAAGAAGAAAGAAAAAGAAAGAAAGAAAGAAGAAATAAATAAAGAAAAAAGAAGAAAGAAAGAAGAAAGAAAGGAAGAAAAAAGAAAGAAGAAAGAAAGAAGAAAGAAAGAAGGAAGGAAGGAAGAAAGAAATAAAGAAAGAAAGAAAGAAAGAAAGAAGAGAGAAAGAAAGAAAAGAAAGAAGGAAGAAAGAAAGAAAGAAGAAATAAAGAAGAAAGAAGAGAGAAAGAAAGAAGAAAGAAAGAAGAAAGAAGAGAGAAAGAAAGAAGTAAGAAAGAAAGAAAGAAGAAAGAAAGAAAGAAGAAAGAAAGAAAGAAGAAAGAAAGGAGAAAGTAAGAAAAATGAAAGAAGAAACAAAGAAGAAAGAAAGAAGAAAGAAGAAAGAAAGAAGAAAAAAAGAATGAAGAAAGAAAGAAGAAAGAAGAAAGAAAGAAGAAAGAAAGTAGGAAGAAAGAAAGAAGAAAGAAAGAAAGAACAAAGAAAGAAGAAAGAAAGAAAGAAGAAGAAAGAAAAAGAAAGAAGAAAGACAGAAAGAAAGAAAAAAGAAAGAAAGAAGAAAGAAAGTACGAAGAAAGAAAGAAGAAAGAAGAAAGAAAGAAGAAAGAAAGTAGGAAGAAAGAAAGAAGAAAGAAAGAAAGAACAAAGAAAGAAGAAAGAAAGAAAGAAGAAAGAAAGAACAAAGAAAGAAGAAAGAAAGAAAAAAGAAAGAAAGAAGACAGAAAGAAAGAAGAAAGAAAGAAGAAAGAAACAAGAAAGAAAGAAGGAAGGAAGGAAGAAAGAAAGAAAGAAAGAAAGAAAGAAGAAAGAATGAAAGAAAAGAAAGAAGGAAGAAAGAAAGAAAGAAGAAATAAAGAAGAAAGAAAGAAGTAAGAAAGAAGTAAGAAAGAAAGAAGAAAGAAAGACAGAAGAAAGAAAGAAAGAAGAAACAAAGAAGAAAGAAAGAAAGAAGAAAGATAGAAGAAAGAAAGAAGAAAGAAAGAACGAAGAAAGAAAGAAGAAAGAAGAAAGAAAGAAGAAAAAAGAAGAAAGAAAGAAAGAAAGAAAGAAGAAAGAAAGAAAGAAGAAAGAAAGAAGAAAGAAAGAAGAAAGAAAGAAGAAAGAAAGAAGAAAGAAAAAAGAAAGAAAGAAAGAAGAAAGAAAGAAAGAATAAAGAAGAAAGAAAGAAGAAAGAAAGGAAGAAGAACGAAAGAAGAAAGAAAAAAGAAAGAAAGAAAGAAGAAATAAATAAAGAAAAAAGAAGAAAGAAAGAAGAAAGAAAGGAAGAAAAAAGAAAGAAGAAAGAAAGAAGAAAGAAAGAAGGAAGGAAGGAAGAAAGAAATAAAGAAAGAAAGAAAGAAAGAAAGAAGAGAGAAAGAAAGAAAAGAAAGAAGGAAGAAAGAAAGAAAGAAGAAATAAAGAAGAAAGAAGAGAGAAAGAAAGAAGAAAGAAAGAAGAAAGAAGAGAGAAAGAAAGAAGTAAGAAAGAAAGAAAGAAGAAAGAAAGAAAGAAGAAAGAAAGAAAGAAGAAAGAAAGGAGAAAGTAAGAAAAATGAAAGAAGAAACAAAGAAGAAAGAAAGAAGAAAGAAGAAAGAAAGAAGAAAAAAGAATGAAGAAAGAAAGAAGAAAGAAGAAAGAAAGAAGAAAGAAAGAAAGAACAAAGAAAGAAGAAAGAAAGAAAGAAGAAGAAAGAAAAAAGAAAGAAGAAAGACAGAAAGAAAGAAAAAAGAAAGAAAGAAGAAAGAAAGTACGAAGAAAGAAAGAAGAAAGAAGAAAGAAAGAAGAAAGAAAGTAGGAAGAAAGAAAGAAGAAAGAAAGAAAGAACAAAGAAAGAAGAAAGAAAGAAAGAAGAAAGAAAGAACAAAGAAAGAAGAAAGAAAGAAAAAAGAAAGAAAGAAGACAGAAAGAAAGAAGAAAGAAAGAAGAAAGAAACAAGAAAGAAAGAAGGAAGGAAGGAAGAAAGAAAGAAAGAAAGAAAGAAAGAAGAAAGAATGAAAGAAAAGAAAGAAGGAAGAAAGAAAGAAAGAAGAAAGAAAGAACAAAGAAAGAAGAAAGAAAGAAAAAAGAAAGAAAGAAGAAAGAAAGACAGAAGAAAGAAAGAAGAGAGAAAGAAGAAAGAAAGAAGGAAGGAAGAAAGAAAGAAAGAAAGAAAGAAGAAAGAAAGAAGAAAGAAAGAAAGAAGAATGAAAGAGGAAAGAAAAAAGAAAGAAAGAAGAAAGAAAGAAGTAAGAAAGAAAGAAGAAAGAAAGAAGAAAGAAAGAAAGAAGAAAGAAGAAAGAAAGAAGAAAGAAAGAAAGAAGAAGAAAGAAGAAAGAAAGAAGAAAGAAAGAAAGAAAGAAAAAAGAAAGAAAAAAGAAAGAAAGAACGAAGAAAGAAAGAAGAAAGAAGAAAGAAAGAAGAAAGAATGTAGGAAGAAAGAAAGAAGAAAGAAAGAACAAAGAAAGAAGAAAGAAAGAAAAAGAAAGAAAGAAGACAGAAAGAAAGAAGAAAGAAAGAAGAAAGAAACAAGAAAGAAAGAAGGAAGGAAGGAAGGAAGAAAGAAAGAAAGAAAGAAAGAAAGAAAGAAGAAATAATGAAAGAAAAGAAAGAAGGAAGAAAGAAAGAATGAAGAAATAAAGAAGAAAGAAAGAAGTAAGAAAGAAGTAAGAAAGAAGTAAAAAAGAAAGAAGAAAGACAGAAGAAAGAGAGAAGAGAGAAAGAAGAAAGAAAGAAAGAATAAAGAAAGAAGTAAGAAAGAAAGAAGAAAGAAACAAGAAAGAAAGAAGGAAGGAAGAAAGAAAGAAAGAAAGAAAGAAGAAAGAAAGAAGAAAGAAAGAAAGAATAAAGAAAGAAGTAAGAAAGAAGTAAGAAAGAAAGAAGAAAGAAAGAAGAAAGAAAGAAAGAAGAAAGAAAGAAAGAAGAAAGAAAGAAGAAAGAAAGAAAGAAGAATGAAAGAGGAAAGAAAAAAGAAAGAAAGAAGAAAGAAAGAAGAAAGAAAGAAGAAAGAAAGAAAGAATAAAGAAAGAGGTAAGAAAGAAGTAAGAAAGAAGTAAGAAATAAAGAAGAAAGAAAGAAGAAAGAAAGAAAGAAGAAAGAAAGAAAGAAAGAAGAAAGAAAGAAGAAAGAAAGAATGAAGAAAGAAAGAAGAAATAAAGAATGAAGAAAGAAAGAAGATAGAAAGAAGAAAGAATGAAGAAAGAAAGAAGAAAGAAAGAAGAAAGAATGAAGAAAGTAATAAGAAAGAAAGAAGAAAGAAAGAAGGAAGAAAAAAGGAAGAAAGAAGAAAGAAAGAAAGAAGAAAGAAAGAAAAAAGAAAGAAGAAAGAAAGAAGAAAGAAAGTAGAAAAAAGAAAGAATGAAAAAAGAAAGAAAGAAGAAAGAAAGAAGAAAATAGAAAGAAGGAAGAAAGAAAGAAAGAAGAAAGAAAGAAGAAAGAAAGAAAGAAGAAAGAAAGTAAGAAAGAAAGAAAGAAGAAAGAAAGAAAGAAGAAAGAATGAAAGAAGAAAGAAAGAAGAAAGAAAGAAGAAATTAAGAAGAAAGAAAGAAGAAAGAAGAAAGAAAGAAAGTTAGAAGAAAGAAAAAGAAAGAAATAAGAAAGAAAGAATAAAGAAGAAAGAAAGAAGAAAGAAAGTAGGAAGAAAGAAAGAAGAAAGAAAGAAAGAAGAAAGAAAGAAAGAAGAAATAAGAAAGAAAGAAGAAAGAAAGAACGAAGAAAGAAAGAAGTAATAAGAAAGAAAGAAGAAAGAAAGGAGTAAGAAAGAAAGAAGAAGAAAGAAGAAAGAAAGAAGAAAGCAAGAAGAAAGAAGAAAGAAGAAAGAAGAAAGAAGAAAGAAGAAAGAAGAAAGAACAAAGAAGAAAGAAAGAAGAAAGAAAGAAGGAAGAAAAAAGGAATAAAGAAGAAAGAAAGAAAGAAGAAAGAAAGTAGAAAGAAAGAAAGAAGAAAGAAAGAAGAAGAAAGAAGGAAAAAAGAAAGAAAGAAGAAAGAAAGAAGAAAAAAGAAAGAAGGAAGAAAGAAAGAAAGAAGAAAGAAAGAAGAAAGAAAGAAAGAAGAAAGAAAGAAAGAAAGAAAGAAAGAAAGAAAGAAAGTAAGAAAGAAAGAAAGAAAGAAGAAAGAAAGAAAGAAGAAAGAAAGAAAGAAGAAAGAAAGAAGAAAGAAAGAAGAAACAAAGAAGAAAGAAAGAGGAAAGAAGTAAGAGAGAAAGAAGAAAGAAAGAAGAAAGAAAGAAAGAAGTAAGGAAGAAGAAAGAAAGAAAGAATAAAGAAAGAAGAAAGAAAGAAGAATGAAAGAAGAAAGGCAGAAGAAAGAAAGAAAGAATAAAGAAGAAAGAAAGAAGAAAGAAAGTAAGAAGAAAGAAAGAAGAAAGAAAGAAGAAAGAAAGAAGAAAGAAAGAAGAAAGAAAGAAGTAAGAAAGAAGTAAGAAAGAAGTAAGAAAGAAGGAATGAAGAAAGAAATCAGAAAGAAATCAGAAAGAGAGAAAGTAGAAAGAAAGAAGAAAGAAAGAAGAAAGAAAGAACAAAGCAAGAAGAAAGAAAGAAGAAAGAAGGAAGTAAGAAAGAAGTAAGAAGGAAAGAAGGAAGAAAGAAAGAAGAAGGAAAGAAGAAAGAAAGAAGAAGGAAATAAAGAAGAAAGAAAGAAAGAAGAAAGAAAGAAGAAAGAAAGAAAGAATGAAAGAGGAAAGAAAGAATAAAGAATGAAAGAATAAAGAAAGAAGAAAGAAAGAAGAAAGAAAGAAGAAAGAAAGAAGAAAGAAAGCAGAAGGAAAGAAGAAAGGAAGAAGAAAGAAAGAAAGAAGAAAGAAAGAAGAAAGAAAGAAAGAAGAATGAAAGAAGAAAGAAAGAAGAAAGAAAGTAAGAAGAAAGAAAGAAAAAAGAAAGAAGAAAGAAAGAAGAAAGAAAGAAGTAAGAAAGAAGTAAGAAAGAAATAAGAAAGAAGGAATGAAGAAAGAAAGAAGAAAGAAATAAGAAAGAAAGAAAGTAGAAAGAAAGAAGAAAGAAAGAGGAAAGAAAGAAGAAAGGAAGAAGAAAGAAAGAAAGAAAGAAAGAAAGAAGAAAGAAAGAAGTAAGAAAGAAGTAAGAAAGAAGTAAGAAAGAAGTAAGAAATAAGAAAGAAAGAAGAAAAAAAGAAGAAAGAAAGAAGAAGGAAAGAAGAGAGAAAGAAGAAAAAAAGTAGTAAGAAAGAAGTAAGAAACAAGTAAGGAAGAAGTAAGAAAGAAGAAAGAAAGAAGAAAGAAAGAAGAAGGAAAGAAGAGAGAAAAATAAAGAAAGAAGAAAATAAGAAAGAAAGAATAAAGAAAGGAAGAAGAAAGAAGAAAGAAAGAAAGAAGAAAGAAAGAAGAAATAAAGATTGAAGAAAGAAAGAAGGAAGAAAGAAGTAAGAAGGGAAGAAAGAAGAAGAAAGAAGAAAGAAGAAAGAAAGAAGAAAGAAAGAAGAAGGAAAGAAGAGAGAAAAATAAAGAAAGAAAGAAGAAAGAAAATATAGAAGAAAGAAAGAAAGAAGAAAGAAAGAAAGAAGAAAGAAAGAAAGAAGAATGAAAGAAGAAAGAAAGAATAAAGAATGAAAGAATAAAGAAACAAGAAAAAAAGAAGAAAGAAAGAAATAAGAAAGAAAGAAGAAAGAAAGAAGAAAGGAAGAAGAAAGGAAGAAAGAAGAAAGAAAGAAGAAAGAAAGACAGAAGTAAGAAAGAAAGAAGAAAGAAATAAGGAAGAAGAAAGAAAGAAGAAAGAAAGAAGAAAAAAAGAAGAAAGAAAGAAAGAAGTAAGAAAGAAGTAAGAAAGAAAGAAGAAAGAAAGAAGAAAGAAAGAAAGAAAGAAAGAAGAAAGAAAGAAGAAGGAAAGAAGAAAGGAAGAAGAAAGAAAGAAAGAAGTAAGAAAGAAGAAAGAAAGAAGAAAGAAAGAAGAAAGAAAGAAGAAAGAAAGAAAAAAGAAAGAGGAAAGAAGTAAGAGAGAAAGAAGAAAGAAAGAAAGAAGAAAGAAATAAAGAAAGAAGAAAGAATGAAGAAAGAATGAACAAAGAATGAACAAAGAAATAAAGAAGAAAGAAAGAAAGAAAGAAGAAAGAACGAAGAAAAAAGAAAGAAAGAAGAAAGAAAGGAAGAAGAAAGAAAGAAGAAAGAAAGAAATAAGAGAGAAAGGAGGAAAAAAGAAAGAAAGAAGAAAGAAAGAAGAAAGAAAGAACTAAGAAAGAAGAAAGAAAAAGAAAGAAAGTAATATAGAAGAAAGAAAGAAGAAAGAAAGAAAGAAGAAAGAAAGAAAGAAGAAAGAAAGGAGAAAGAAAGAAGAAAGAAAGAAGAAAGAAAGAAGTAAGAAAGAAGTAAGAAAGAAGTAAGAAAGAAGGAATGAAGAAAGAAATCAGAAAGAAATCAGAAAGAGAGAAAGTAGAAAGAAAGAAGAAAGAAAGAAGAAAGAAAGAACAAAGCAAGAAGAAAGAAAGAAGAAAGAAGGAAGTAAGAAAGAAGTAAGAAGGAAAGAAGGAAGAAAGAAAGAAGAAGGAAAGAAGAAAGAAAGAAGAAGGAAATAAAGAAGAAAGAAAGAAAGAAGAAAGAAAGAAGAAAGAAAGAAAGAATGAAAGAGGAAAGAAAGAATAAAGAATGAAAGAATAAAGAAAGAAGAAAGAAATAAGAAAGAAAGAAGAAAGAAAGAAGAAAGAAAGCAGAAGGAAAGAAGAAAGGAAGAAGAAAGAAAGAAAGAAGAAAGAAAGAAGAAAGAAAGAAAGAAGAATGAAAGAAGAAAGAAAGAAGAAAGAAAGTAAGAAGAAAGAAAGAAAAAAGAAAGAAGAAAGAAAGAAGAAAGAAAAAAGTAAGAAAGAAGTAAGAAAGAAATAAGAAAGAAGGAATGAAGAAAGAAAGAAGAAAGAAATAAGAAAGAAAGAAAGTAGAAAGAAAGAAGAAAGAAAGAGGAAAGAAAGAAGAAAGGAAGAAGAAAGAAAGAAAGAAAGAAAGAAAGAAAGAAGAAAGAAAGAAGTAAGAAAGAAGTAAGAAAGAAGTAAGAAAGAAGTAAGAAATATGAAAGAAAGAAGAAAAAAAGAAGAAAGAAAGAAGAAGGAAAGAAAAGAGAAAGAAGAAAAAAAGTAGTAAGAAAGAAGTAAGAAACAAGTAAGGAAGAAGTAAGAAAGAAGAAAGAAAGAAGAAAGAAAGAAGAAGGAAAGAAGAGAGAAAAATAAAGAAAGAAGAAAATAAGAAAGAAAGAATAAAGAAAGGAAGAAGAAAGAAGAAAGAAAGAAAGAAGAAAGAAAGAAGAAATAAAGATTGAAGAAAGAAAGAAGGAAGAAAGAAGTAAGAAGGGAAGAAAGAAGAAGAAAGAAGAAAGAAGAAAGAAAGAAGAAAGAAAGAAGAAGGAAAGAAGAGAGAAAAATAAAGAAAGAAAGAAGAAAGAAATATAGAAGAAAGAAAGAAAGAAGAAAGAAAGAAAGAAGAAAGAAAGAAAGAAGAATGAAAGAAGAAAGAAAGAATAAAGAATGAAAGAATAAAGAAACAAGAAAGAAAGAAGAAAGAAAGAAATAAGAAAGAAAGAAGAAAGAAAGAAGAAAGGAAGAAGAAAGGAAGAAAGAAGAAAGAAAGAAGAAAGAAAGACAGAAGTAAGAAAGAAAGAAGAAAGAAATAAGGAAGAA
The DNA here is from genome assembly GCF_036013475.1 of Columba livia. Taxonomy (NCBI): domain Eukaryota; kingdom Metazoa; phylum Chordata; class Aves; order Columbiformes; family Columbidae; genus Columba; species Columba livia. The sequence goes on along the minus strand of NW_027043618.1, from coordinate 33,140 downwards.
GAAAGAAAGAAGAAAGAAAGAAGAAAAAAAGAAGAAAGAAAGAAAGAAGTAAGAAAGAAGTAAGAAAGAAAGAAGAAAGAAAGAAGAAAGAAAGAAAGAAAGAAAGAAGAAAGAAAGAAGAAGGAAAGAAGAAAGGAAGAAGAAAGAAAGAAGAAAGAAAGAAGAAAGAAAGAAAAAAGAAAGAGGAAAGAAGTAAGAGAGAAAGAAGAAAGAAAGAAAGAAGAAAGAAATAAAGAAAGAAGAAAGAATGAAGAAAGAATGAACAAAGAATGAACAAAGAAATAAAGAAGAAAGAAAGAAAGAAAGAAGAAAGAACGAAGAAAAAAGAAAGAAAGAAGAAAGAAAGGAAGAAGAAAGAAAGAAGAAAGAAAGAAATAAGAGAGAAAGGAGGAAGAAAGAAAGAAAGAAGAAAGAAAGAAGAAAGAAAGAACTAAGAAAGAAGAAAGAAAAAGAAAGAAAGTAATATAGAAGAAAGAAAGAAGAAAGAAAGAAAGAAGAAAGAAAGAAAGAAGAAAGAAAGGAGAAAGAAAGAAGAAAGAAAGAAGAAAGAAAGAAAAAAGAAAGAGGAAAGAAGTAAGAGAGAAAGAAGAAAGAAAGAAAGAAGAATGAAAGAAAGAAGTAAGGAAGAAGAAAGAAAGAATAAAGAAAGAAGAAAGAAAGAAGAATGAAAGAAGAAAGAGAGAAGAAAGATAGAAGAAAGAAAGAAGAAAGAAGAAAGAAAGAAATAAAGAAGAAAAAAAGATGAAAAATGAAAGAAAGAAAGAAGAAAGAAAGAAAGAAGAAAGAAAGAAGAAAGAAAGAAATAAGAAAGAAAGAAGAAAGAAAGAAGGAAGAAAAAAGGAAGAAAGAAGGAAGAAAGAAAGAAGAAAGAAAGAAGAAATAAAGAAGAACGAAAGAAGAAAGAAGAAAGAAAGAAGAAAAAAGAAAGAAGGAAGAAAGAAAGAAGAATAAAAGAAGAAATAAAGAAGAAAGAAAGAAGAAAGATAGAAGAAAGAAAGAAGAAAGAAAGAAGAAAGAAAGAAGAAAGAAAGAAAAAAGAAAGAAAGAAAGAATAAAGAAAGAAGAAAGAAGAAAGAAAGAACGAAGAAAGAAAGAAGAAATAAGAAAGAAAGAAGAAATAAAGTAGGAAGAAAGAAAGAAGAAAGAAAGAAAGAAGAAAGAAAGAAGAAAGAAAGAAAGAAGAAAGAAAGAAGAAGAAAGAAGAAAGAAAGAAGAAAGAAAGAAAGAAAAAAGAAAGAAAGAAGAAAGAAAGAAGAAAGAAAGAAGAAAGAAAGAAAAAAGAAAGAAAGAAGACAGAAAAAAAGAAGAAAGAAAGAAGAAAGAAACAAGAAAGAAAGAAGGAAGGAAGGAAGAAAGAAAGAAAGAAAGAAGAAAGAAAGAAGTAAGAAAGAAGTAAGAAAGAAGTAAAAAATAAAGAAGAAAGAAAGACAGAAGAAAGAAAGAAGAGAGAAAGAAGAAAGAAAGAAGAAAGAAAGAAAGAATAAAGAAAGAAGTAAGAAAGGAAGAAGAAAGAAAGAAGAAAGAAAGAAAGAAGAATGAAAGAAGAAAGAAAAAAGAAAGAAGAAAGAAAGAAAGAAGAAAGAAAGAAGAAAGAAAGAAAGAATAAAGAAAGAAGTAAGAAAAAAGTAAGAAAGAAGTAAGAAAGAAGTAAAAAAGAAGTAAGAAAGAAGTAAGAAAGAAGTAAGAAAGAAGAAAGAAAGAAGAAAGAAAGAAGAAAGAAGAAAGAAAGAAGAAAGAAAGAAGTAACAAAGAAGAAAGAAAGAAAGAAGAAAAAAAGAAGAAAAAAAGAAGAAGGAAGAATGAAAGAAAAAAGAAAGAAAGAAAGAAGAAAGAAAGAAAGAAGAAAGAAGAAAGAAAGAAAGAAGAAAGAAAGAAGAAAGAAAGAAGGTAGAAAAAAGGAAGAAAGAAGGAAGAAAGAAAGAAGAAAGAAAGAAGAAAGAAAGAATAAATAAAGAAGAACGAAAAAGAAAGAAAGAAAGAAAGAAGAAAGAAAGAATTAAGAAAGAAGTAGGAAAGAAGTAAAAAAGAAGAAAGAAGTAAGAAAGAAGAAAGAAATAAGAAGGAAAGAAGAAAGAAAGAAGAAAGAAAGAAGAAAGAAAGAAGAAAGAAGAAAGAAAGAAAGAAGAAAGAAAGAAAGAAGAAAGAAAGAAAGAAGAAACAAAGAAGAAAGAAAGAAGAAAGAAAGAAGAAAGAAAGAAAGAAGAAAGAAAGAAGAAAGAAAGAAGGTAGAAAAAAAGGAAGAAAGAAGGAAGAAAGAAAGAAGAAAGAAAGGAGAAAGAAGAGGAAATAAAGAAGAACGAAAGAAGAAAGAAAGAAAGAAGAAAGAAAGAAGAAAGAAAGAAAGAAGAAACAAAGAAGAAAGAAAGAAAGAAGAAATAATAAGAAGGAAAGAAGAAAGAAAGAAGAAAGAAAGAAAGAAGTAAGAAAGAAAGAAAGAAGAAAGAAAGAAAGAAGAAAGAGAGAAGGGAGAAAGAAAGAAGAAAGAAAGAAGAACCAAAGAAGAAAGAAAGAAAGAAAGAAGAAAGAAAGTTTTAAGAAAGAAGTAGGAAAGAAGTAAAAAAGAAGTAAGAAAGAAGTAAGAAAGAAGAAAGAAATAAGAAGGAAAGAAGAAAGAAAGAAGAAAGAAAGAAGAAAGAAGAAAGAAAGAAAGAAGAAAGAAAGAAAGAAGAAACAAAGAAGAAAGAAAGAAGAAAGAAAGAAGAAAGAAGAAAGAAAGAAAGAAAAAATAAAGCAAGAAGAAAGAAAAAAGAAAGAAGTAAGAAAGAAAGAAAAATAAAGAAAGCAGAAAGAAAGAAAGAAGAAAGAAAGAAGAAAGAAGAAAGAAAGAAAGAAGAAAGAAAGAAAGAAGAAATAAGAAAGAAAGAAGAAAGAAAGGAGTAAGAAAGAAAGAAGAAGAAAGAAGAAAGAAAGAAGAAAGCAAGAAGAAAGAAACAAGAAAGAAAAAAGGAGGAAGAAAGAAAGAAAGAAAGAAAGAAAGAAAGAAGAAAGAAAGAAGAAAGAAAGAAAGAAGGAAAGAAAGAAAGAAGAAAGAAAGAAAGAAAAGAAGAAGGAAGAAAGAAAGAAAGAAGAAAGAAAGAAGAAAGAAAGAAATAAGAAAGAAGGAAGAAAGAAGTAAAAAAGAAAGAAGAAGAAAGACAGAAGAAAGAAAGAAGAGAGAAAGAAGAAAGAAAGAAGAAAGAAAGAATAAAGAAAGAAGTAAGAAAGAAGTAAGAAAGGAAGAAGAAAGAAAGACAGAAGAAATAAAGAAGAAAGAAACAAGAAAGAAAGAAGGAAGGAAGAAAGAAAGAAAGAAAGAAGAAGGAAAGAAGAAAGAAAGAAAGAAGAATGAAAGAAGAAAGAAAAAAGAAAGAAAGAAGAAAGAAAAAAAGAAGAAAGAAAGAAGAAAGAAAGAAGAAAGAAAGAATAAAGAATGAAGTAAGAAAGAAGTAAGAAAGAAGTAAGAAAGAAAGAAGAAAGAAAGAAGAAAGAAACAAGAAAGAAAGAAGGAAGGAAGGAAGAAAGAAAGAAAGAAATAAAGAAGGAAGAAAGAAAGAAGAAAGAAAGAAGTAAGAAAGAATTAAGAAAGACGTAGTAAAAAAGAAGTAAGAAAGAAGTAAGAAAGAAGAAAGAAATAAGAAAGAAAGAAGAGAGAAAGAAGAAAGAAGAAAGAAAGAAAGAAGAAAGAAAGAAAGAAGAAACAAAGAAGAAAGAAGAAAAAAAGAAGAAAAAAAGAAGAAAGAAGAAAGAAAGAAGAAAAAAAGAAAGAAAAAAGAAAGAAGAAAGAAAGAAACAAGAAAGAAAGAAAGAAGAAAGAAGAAAGAATAAAGAAAAAAGTAAGAAAGAAGTAAGAAAGAAAGAAGAAAGGAAGTAGAAAGAAACAAGAAGGAAAGAAAGAAGAAAGAAAGAAAGAAGAAACAAAGAAGAAAGAAAGAAAGAAGAAATAAAGAAGAAAGGAAGAAGAAAGAAAGAAAGAAGAAAGAAAGAAGAAAGAAAGAAAGAAGACAGACAGTAGAAAGAAAGAAAGAAGACAGACAGTAGAAAGAAAGAAAGAAGAAAGAAAGAAAGAAGAAAGAAAGAAGAAAGAAAGAAGAAAGAAAGAAGAAAAAAAGAAGAAAGAAAGAAATAAGATATAAAGAAAGAAGAAAGAAAGAAAGAAGAAAGAAAGGAGAAAGAAAGAAAGAAGACAGACAGTAGAAAGAAAGAAAGAAGAAAGAAAGAAAGAAGAAAGAAAGAAAGAAGAAAGAAAGAAGAAAGAAAGAATGAAGAAAGAAAGAAGAAAGAAAGAATGAAGAAAGAAAGAAAGAACATAGAAAGAATGAGGAAAGAAAGAAGAAAGAATTAAGAAAGAAAGAAGAAAGAAAGAAAGAAGAAAGAAAGAAAGAAGAAAGAAAGAAAGAAGAAAGAAAAAAGAAAGAAAGAAGAAAGAAGAAAGAAAGAAAGAAAAAAGAAGAAAGAAAGAAATAAGAAAGAAAGAAAGAAAGAAGAAAGAAAGAAGAAAAAAGAAAGAAAAAGAAAGAAAGAAAGAAGAAAGAAAGAAGAAAGAAAGAAATAAGAAAGAAAGAAAGATGAAAGAAAGAAAGAAGAAAGAAAGAAGAAAGAAATAATTAAGAAAGAAGTAAGAAAGAAGGAAAAATGAATGAAGAAAGAAAGAAGAAAGAAGAAAGAAAGAAGAAAGAAAGAATTAAGAAAGAAGTAAGAAAGAAGGAAGAATGAAGGAAGAAAGAAAGAAGAAAGAAAGAAGAAAGTGAAAGAAAGAAGAAAATAGAAAGAAAGAAGAAAGAAGGAATGAAGAAAGAAAGAAGAAAGAAAGAAAGAAGAAAGAAAGAAGAAAGAAAGAAGAAAGAAAGAAGTTAGAAAGAAGAAGGAAAGAAGAAAGAAAGAAGAAAGAACGAAGAAAGAAAGAAGAAAGAAAGAAAGAAGAAAGAAATAAAGAAAGAAGAAAGAATGAAGAAAGAATGAACAAAGAATGAACAAAGAAATAAAGAAGAAAGGAAGAAAGAAAGAAGAAAGAACGAAGAAAAAAGAAAGAAAGAAGAAAGAAAGGAAGAAGAAAGAAAGAAGAAAGAAAGAAATAAGAGAGAAAGGAGGAAGAAAGAAAGAAGAGAGAAAGAAGAAAGAAAGAACTAAGAAAGAAGAAAGAAAAAGAAAGAAAGTAATATAGAAGAAAGAAAGAAGAAAGAAAGAAAGAAGAAAGAAAGAAAGAAGAAAGAAAGGAGAAAGAAAGAAGAAAGAAAGAAGAAAGAAAGAAAAAAGAAAGAGGAAAGAAGTAAGAGAGAAAGAAGAAAGAAAGAAAGAAGAATTAAAGAAAGAAGTAAGGAAGAAGAAAGAAAGAATAAAGAAAGAAGAAAGAAAGAAGAATGAAAGAAGAAAGAGAGAAGAAAGATAGAAGAAAGAAAGAAGAAAGAAGAAAGAAAGAAAGAAAGAAAGAAAGAAGAAAGAAAGAAGAAAGAAAGAAGAAAAAGAAGAAGAAAGAAAGAAGAAAGAAAGAAATAAGTAAGAAAGAAGAAAGAAAGAAGGAAGAAAAAAGGAAGAAAGAAGGAAGAAAGAAAGAAGAAAGAAAGAAGAAATAAAGAAGAACGAAAGAAGAAAGAAGAAAGAAAGAAGAAAAAAGAAAGAAGGAAGAAAGAAAGAAAGAAAAAGAAAGAAAAAAAGAATAAAGAAGAAAGAAAGAAGAAAGAAAGAAGAATAAAAGAAGAAATAAAGAAGAAAGAAAGAAGAAAGATAGAAGAAAGAAAGAAGAAAGAAAGAAGAAAGAAAGAAGAAAGAAAGAAAAAAGAAAAAAGAAAGAAGACAGAAAAAAAGAAGAAAGAAAGAAGAAAGAAACAAGAAAGAAAGAAGGAAGGAAGGAAGAAAGATAGAAAGAAGAAAGAAAGAAGTAAGAAAGAAGTAAGAAAGAAGTAAAAAATAAAGAAGAAAGAAAGACAGAAGAGAGAAAGAAGAGAGAAAGAAGAAAGAAAGAAGAAAGAAAGAAAGAATAAAGAAAGAAGTAAGAAAGGAAGAAGAAAGAAGAAAGAAAGAAAGAAGAATGAAAGAAGAAAGAAAAAAGAAGAAAGAAAGAAAGAAGAAAGAAAGAAGAAAGAAAGAAGAAAGAAAGAAAGAATAAAGAAAGAAGTAAGAAAAAAGTAAGAAAGAAGTAAGAAAGAAGTAAAAAAGAAGAAAGAAGAAAGAAAGAAGAAAGAAAGAAGAAAGAAAGAAGAAAGAAGAAAGAAAGAAGAAAGAAAGAAGTAACAAAGAAGAAAGAAAGAAAGAAGAAAAAAAGAAGAAAAAAATAAGAAGGAAGAATGAAAGAAAGAAGAAAGAAAGAAAGAAGAAAGAAAGAAAGAAAGAAGTATGAAAGAAAAAAAGAAGAAAGAAAAAAGAAAGAAAGAAAGAAGAAAGAAAGAAAGAAGAAAGAAGAAAGAAAGAAAGAAGAAAGAAAGAAGAAAGAAAGAAGGTAGAAAAAAGGAAGAAAGAAGGAAGAAAGAAAGAAGAAAGAAAGAAGAAAGAAAGAAGAAATAAAGAAGAACGAAAGAAGAAAGAAAGAAAGAAGAAAGAAAGTAGAAAGAAAGAAAGAATAAAGAAAGAAGAAATATGAAAGAAGGAAAAAAGAAAGAAAGAAGAAAGAAAGATGAAAAAAGAAAGAAGGAAGAAAGAAAGTAAGAAGGAAGAAAGAAGAAAGAAAGAAAAAAGAAAGAAAGAAAGAAGAAAGAAAGAAAGAAGAAAGAAAGAAGAAAGAAAGAAGAAAGAAAGAACGAAGAAAGAAAGAAGAAAGAAGAAAGAAAGAAAGAAAAGAAAGAAGGAAGAAAGAAAGAAAGAAGAAATAAATAAGAAGGAAAGAAGAAGGAAAGAAGAAAGAAAGAAGAAAGAAGAAAGAAAGAAAGAAGAAAGAAAGAAAGGAGAAACAAGGAAGAAAGAAAGAAAGAAGAAAGAAAGAAGAAAGAAAGAAGAAAGAAAGAAAGAAGAAAGAAAGAAAGAAGAAAGAAAGAAAGAAAGAAGTAAGAAAGAAAAAAAGAAGAAAGAAAAAAGAAAGAAAGAAAGAAGAAAGAAAGAAAGAAGAAAGAAGAAAGAAAGAAAGAAGAAAGAAAGAAGAAAGAAAGAAGGTAGAAAAAAGGAAGAAAGAAGGAAGAAAGAAAGAAGAAAGAAAGAAGAAAGAAAGAAAGAAGAAAGAAAGAAAGAAGAAAGAAAGAAAGAAAGAAGTAAGAAAGAAAAAAAGAAGAAAGAAAAAAGAAAGAAAGAAAGAAGAAAGAAAGAAAGAAGAAAGAAGAAAGAAAGAAAGAAGAAAGAAAGAAGAAAGAAAGTAGAACGAAAGAAAGAAGAAAGAAAGAAGAAATAAGAAAGAAGGAAAAAAGAAAGAAACAAGAAAGAAAGGAGAAAAAAGAAAGAAGGAAGAAAGAAAGAAAGAAGAAAGAAAGAAGAAAGAAAAAGAAAGAAAGAAGAAAGAAAGAAAGAAGAAAGAGAGAAAGAAGAAAGAAAGAAGAAAGAAAGAAGTAAGAAAGAAGTAAGAAAGACGTAAAAAAGAAGTAAGAAAGAAGTAAGAAAGAAGAAAGAAAGAAGAAAGAAAGAAGAAAGAAAGAAGAAAGAAAGAAGAAAGAAGAAAGAAAGAAAGAAGAAAGAAAGAAAGAAGAAACAAAGAAGAAAGAAAGAAAGAAGAAAAAAAGAAGAAAAAAGAAGAAAGAAGAAAGAAAGTAAGAAGAAAAAAAGAAGAAAGAAAGAAACAAGAAAGAAAGAAGGAATGAAGGAAGAAAGAAAGAAAGAAAGAAAGAAGAAAGAAAGAAAGTAAAGAAAGAAGGAAGAAAGAAAGAAAGAAGAAAAAAGAAGAAAGGAAGAAGTAAGAAAGAAGTAATAAAGAAGTAAAAAAGAAGTAAGAAAGAAGTAAGAAAGAAGAAAGAAATAAGAAAGAAAGAAGAGAGAAAGAAGAAAGAAGAAAGAAAGAAAGAAGAAAGAAAGAAAGAAGAAACAAAGAAGAAAGAAGAAAAAAGAAGAAAAAAAGAAGAAAGAAGAAAGAAAGAAGAAAAAAAGAAAGAAAAAAGAAAGAAGAAAGAAAGAAACAAGAAAGAAAGAAAGAAGAAAGAAGAAAGAAAGAATAAAGAAAAAAGTAAGAAAGAAGTAAGAAAGAAAGAAGAAAGGAAGTAGAAAGAAACAAGAAAGAAAGAAAGAAGAAAGAAAGAAAGAAGAAACAAAGAAGAAAGAAAGAAAGAAGAAAGAAAGAAGAAAGGAAGAAGAAAGAAAGAAAGAAGAAAGAAAGAAGAAAGAAAGAAAGAAGACAGACAGTAGAAAGAAAGAAAGAAGACAGACAGTAGAAAGAAAGAAAGAAGAAAGAAAGAAAGAAGAAAGAAAGAAGAAAGAAAGAAGAAAGAAAGAAGAAAGAAAGAAGAAAGAAAGAAATAAGATATAAAGAAAGAAGAAAGAAAGAAAGAAGAAAGAAAGGAGAAAGAAAGAAAGAAGACAGACAGTAGAAAGAAAGAAAGAAGAAAGAAAGAAAGAAGAAAGAAAGAAGAGAAAGAAAGAAGAAAGAAAGAATGAAGAAAGAAAGAAGAAAGAAAGAATGAAGAATTAAGAAAGAAAGAAGAAAGAAAGAAAGAAGAAAGAAAGAAAGAAGAAAGAAAGAAAGAAGAAAGAAAAAAGAAAGAAAGAAGAAAGAAGAAAGAAAGAAAGAAAAAAGAAGAAAGAAAGAAATAAGAAAGAAAGAAAGAAAGAAGAAAGAAAGAAGAAAAAAGAAAGAAAAAGAAAGAAAGAAAGAAGAAAGAAAGAAGAAAGAAAGAAATAAGAAAGAAAGAAAGATGAAAGAAAGAAAGAAGAAAGAAAGAAGAAAGAAATAATTAAGAAAGAAGTAAGAAAGAAGGAAAAATGAAGGAAGAAAGAAAGAAGAAAGAAGAAAGAAAGAAGAAAGAAAGAATAAGAAAGAAGTAAGAAAGAAGGAAGAATGAAGGAAGAAAGAAAGAAGAAAGAAAGAAGAAAGAAAGAAAGAAAGAAGAAAGAAAGAAGAAAGTGAAAGAAAGAAGAAAATAGAAAGAAAGAAGAAAGAAGGAATGAAGAAAGAAAGAAGAAAGAAAGAAAGAAGAAAGAAAGAAGAAAGAAAGAAGAAAGAAAGAAGTTAGAAGAAGAAAGAAAGAAGAAAGAAAGAAGAAAGAACGAAGAAAGAAAGAAGAAAGAAAGAAAGAAGAAAGAAATAAAGAAAGAAGAAAGAATGAAGAAAGAATGAACAAAGAATGAACAAAGAAATAAAGAAGAAAGAAGAAAGAAAGAAGAAAGAACGAAGAAAAAAGAAAGAAAGAAGAAAGAAAGGAAGAAGAAAGAAAGAAGAAAGAAAGAAATAAGAGAGAAAGGAGGAAGAAAGAAAGAAGAAAGAAAGAAGAAAGAAAGAACTAAGAAAGAAGAAAGAAAAAGAAGAAAGTAATATAGAAGAAAGAAAGAAGAAAGAAAGAAAGAAGAAAGAAAGAAAGAAGAAAGAAAGGAGAAAGAAAGAAGAAAGAAAGAAGAAAGAAAGAAAAAGAAAGAGGAAAGAAGTAAGAGAGAAAGAAGAAAGAAAGAAAGAAGAATGAAAGAAAGAAGTAAGGAAGAAGAAAGAAAGAATAAAGAAAGAAGAAAGAAAGAAGAATGAAAGAAGAAAGAGAGAAGAAAGATAGAAGAAAGAAAGAAGAAAGAAGAAAGAAAGAAATAAAGAAGAGAGAAAGATGAAAAATGAAATAAAGAAAGAAGAAAGAAAGAAAGAAGAAAGAAAGAAAGAAAGAAGAAAGAAAGAAGAAAGAAAGAAGAAAAAGAAGAAGAAAGAAAGAAGAAAGAAAGAAATAAGAAAGAAAAAAGAAAGAAAGAAGGAAGAAAAAAGGAAGAAAGAAGGAAGAAAGAAAGAAAGAAGAAAGAAAGAAGAAATAAAGAAGAACGAAAGAAGAAAGAAGAAAGAAAGAAGAAAAAAGAAAGAAGGAAGAAAGAAAGAAAGAAAAAGAAAGAAAAAAAGAATAAAGAAGAAAGAAAGAAGAAAGAAAGAAGAATAAAAGAAGAAATAAAGAAGAAAGAAAGAAGAAAGATAGAAGAAAGAAAGAAGAAAGAAAGAAGAAAGAAAGAAGAAAGAAAGAAAAAAGAAAGAAAGAAAGAATAAAGAAAGAAGAAAGAAGAAAGAAAGAACGAAGAAAGAAAGAAGAAATAAGAAAGAAAGAAGAAATAAAGTAGGAAGAAAGAAAGAAGAAAGAAAGAAGAAAGAAAGAAGAAAGAAAGAAGAAAGAAAGAAAGAAAAAAGAAAGAAAGAAGAAAGAAAGAAGAAAGAAAGAAGAAAGAAAGAAAAAAGAAAGAAAGAAGACAGAAAAAAAGAAGAAAGAAAGAATAAAGAAACAAGAAAGAAAGAAGGAAGGAAGGAAGAAAGAAAGAAAGAAGAAAGAAAGAAGTAAGAAAGAAGTAAGAAAGAAGTAAAAAATAAAGAAGAAAGAAAGACAGAAGAGAGAAAGAAGAGAGAAAGAAGAAAGAAAGAAGAAAGAAAGAAAGAATAAAGAAAGAAGTAAGAAAGGAAGAAGAAAGAAAGAAGAAAGAAAGAAAGAAGAATGAAAGAAGAAAGAAAAAAGAAGAAAGAAAGAAAGAAGAAAGAAAGAAGAAAGAAAGAAGAAATAAAGAAGAACGAAAGAAGAAAGAAAGAAAGAAGAAAGAAAGTAGAAAGAAAGAAAGAATAAAGAAAGAAGAAATAAGAAAGAAGGAAAAAAGAAAGAAAGAAGAAAGAAAGAAGAAAAAAGAAAGAAGGAAGAAAGAAAGTAAGAAGGAAGAAAGAAGAAAGAAAGAAAGAAGAAAGAAAGAAAGAAGAAAGAAAGAAAGAAGAAAGAAAGAAGAAAGAAAGAAGAAAGAAAGAACGAAGAAAGAAAGAAGAAAGAAGAAAGAAAGAAAGAAAAGAAAGAAGGAAGAAAGAAAGAAAGAAGAAATAAATAAGAAGGAAAGAAGAAGGAAAGAAGAAAGAAAGAAGAAAGAAGAAAGAAAGAAAGAAGAAAGAAAGAAAGGAGAAACAAAGAAGAAAGAAAGAAAGAAGAAAGAAAGAAGAAAGAAAGAAGAAAGAAGAAAGAAAGAAAGAAGAAAGAAAGAAAGAAGAAAGAAAGAAAGAAAGAAGTAAGAAAGAAAAAAAGAAGAAAGAAAAAAGAAAGAAAGAAAGAAGAAAGAAAGAAAGAAGAAAGAAGAAAAAAAGAAAGAAGAAAGAAAGAAGAAAGAAAGAAGGTAGAAAAAAGGAAGAAAGAAGGAAGAAAGAAAGAAGAAAGAAAGAAGAAAGAAAGAAGAAATAAAGAAGAACGAAAGAAGAAAGAAAGAAAAAGAAAGAAAGTAGAAATAAGAAAGAAGAGAGAAAGAAGAAAGAAAGAAGGTAGAAAAAAGGAAGAAAGAAGGAAGAAAGAAAGAAGAAAGAAAGAAGAAAGAAAGAACAAATAAAGAAGAACGAAAGAAGAAAGAAAGAAAGAAGAAAGAAAGTAGAACGTAAGAAAGAAGAAAGAAAGAAGAAATAAGAAAGAAGGAAAAAAGAAAGAAACAAGAAAGAAAGGAGAAAAAGAAAGAAGGAAGAAAAAAGAAAGAAGAAAGAAAGAAGAAAGAAAAAGAAAGAAAGAAAGAAGAAAGAAAGAAAGAAGAAAGAGAGAAAGAAGAAAGAAAGAAGAAAGAAAGAAGAAAGAAAGAAAGAAGTAAGAAAGAAAGAAAGAAGAAAGAAAGAAAGAAGAAAGAGAGAAAGAAGAAAGAAAAAATAAAGAAAGAAGAACGAAAGAAGAAAGAAAGAAAGAAAGAAGAAAGAAAGAATTAAGAAAGAAGTAGGAAAGAAGTAAAAAAGAAGTAAGAAAGAAAGAATAAAGAAAGCAGAAAGAAAGAAAGAAGAAAGAAAGAAGAAAGAAAGAAGAAAGAAATAAAGAAGAAAGAAAGAAGAAAGAAAGAAGGTAGAAAAAAAGGAAGAAAGAAGGAAGAAAGAAAGAAGAAAGGAAGAAGAAAGAAAGAAGAAATAAAGAAGAACGAAAGAAGAAAGAAAGAAAGAAGAAAGAAAGTAGAAAGAAAGTAAGAAGAAAGAAAGAAGAAATAAGAAAGGAGGAAAAAAGAAAGAAAGAAGAAAGAAAGAAGAAAAAAGAATGAAGGAAGAAAGAAAGTAAGAAGGAAGAAAGAAGAAAGAAAGAAAAAAGAAAGAAAGAAAGAAGGAAGAAAGAAAGAAGAAAGAAAGAAGAAAGAAAGAAAGAAGAAAGAAAGAAGAAAGAAACAAGAAAGAAAGAAGAAAGAAGAAAGAAAGAAAGAAAAGTAAGAAGGAAGAAAGAAAGAAAGAAGAAATAAATAAGAAGGAAAGAAGAAGGAAAGAAGAAAGAAAGAAGAAAGAAGAAAGAAAGAAAGAAGAAAGAAAGAAAGGAGAAACAAAGAAGAAAGAAAGAAAGAAGAAAGAAAGAAGAAAGAAAGAAGAAAGAAGAAAGAAAGAAAGAAGAAAGAAAGAAAGAAGAAAGAAAGAAAGAAAGAAGTAAGAAAGAAAAAAAGAAGAAAGAAAAAAGAAAGAAAGATAGAAGAAAGAAAGAAAGAAGAAAGAAGAAAGAAAGAAAGAAGAAAGAAAGAAGAAAGAAAGAAGGTAGAAAAAAGGAAGAAAGAAGGAAGAAAGAAAGAAAAAAGAAAGAAGAAAGAAAGAAGAAATAAAGAAGAACGAAAGAAGAAAGAAAGAAAGAAGAAAGAAAGTAGAAAGAAAGAAAGAAGAAAGAAAGAAGAAATAAGAAAGAAGGAAAAAAGAAAGAAACAAGAAAGAAAGGAGAAAAAAGAAAGACGGAAGAAAGAAAGAAAGAAGAAAGAAAGAAGAAAGAAAAAGAAAGAAAGAAAGAAGAAAGAAAGAAAGAAGAAAGAAAGAAGAAAGAAAGAAGAAAGACAGAAGAATAAATGTAGAAAGAAAGAAGAAAGAAAGAAGAAAGAAGAAAGAAAGAAGAATGAAAGAAGAAAGAAAGAAGAAAGAAAGAAGAAAGATAGAAGAAAGAAAGAAGAAAGAAAGAAGAAAGAAAGAAAAAAGAAAGAAAGAAAGAATAAAGAAGAAAGAAAGAAGAAAGAAAGAATAAAGAAAGAAATAAGTAAGAAAGAAAGAAAGAAAGAAGAAAGAAAGAAGAAAGAAGAAAGAAAGAAGAAAGAAAGAAATAAGAAAGAAAGAAAGAAGAAAGAAAGAAAGAAGTAAGAAAGAAGAAAGAAAGAAAGAATAAAGAAGAAGGAAAGAAGAAAGAAAGAACGAAGAAAGAAGAAAGAAGAAAGAAAGAAAGAAAAGAAAGAAGGAAGAAAGAAAGAAAGAAAAAATAAATAAGAAGGAAAGAAGAAAGAAAGAAGAAAGAAAGAAGAAAGAAGAAAGAAAGAAAGAAGAAAGAAAGAAAGAAGAAAGAAAGAAGAAAGAAAGAAAGAAGAAATAAATAAGAAGGAAAGAAGAAAGAAAGAAGAAAGAAGAAAGAAAGAAAGAAGAAAGAAAGAAGAAAGAAAGAAAGAAGTAAGAAAGAAAGAAGAAAGAAAGAAAGAAGAAAGAGAGAAAGAAGAAAGAAAGAAGAAAGAAAGAAGAACGAAAGAAGAAAGAAAGAAAGAAAGAAGAAAGAAAGAATTAAGAAAGAAGTAGGAAAGAAGTAAAAAAGAAGAAAGAAGTAAGAAAGAAGAAAGAAATAAGAAGGAAAGAAGAAAGAAAGAAGAAAGAAAGAAGAAAGAAGAAAGAAAGAAAGAAGAAAGAAAGAAAGAAGAAACAAAGAAGAAAGAAAGAAGAAAGAAAGAAGAAAGAAAGAAGGTAGAAAAAAAGGAAGAAAGAAGGAAGAAAGAAAGAAGAAAGAAAGGAGAAAGAAAGAGGAAATAAAGAAGAACGAAAGAAGAAAGAAAGAAAGAAGAAAGAAAGAAGAAAGAAAGAAAGAAGAAACAAAGAAGAAAGAAAGAAAGAAGAAATAAATAAGAAGGAAAGAAGAAAGAAAGAAGAAAGAAGAAAGAAAGAAAGAAGAAAGAAAGAAGAAAGAAAGAAAGAAGTAAGAAAGAAAGAAAGAAGAAAGAAAGAAAGAAGAAAGAGAGAAAGAAGAAAGAAAGAAGAAAGAAAGAAGAACGAAAGAAGAAATAAAGAAAGAAAGAAGAAAGAAAGAATTAAGAAAGAAGTAGGAAAGAAGTAAAAAAGAAGTAAGAAAGAAGTAAGAAAGAAGAAAGAAATAAGAAGGAAAGAAGAAAGAAAGAAGAAAGAAAGAAGAAAGAAGAAAGAAAGAAAGAAAAAATAAAGCAAGAAGAAAGAAAGAAAGAAAGAACTAAGAGAAAGAAAGAATAAAGAAAGCAGAAAGAAAGAAAGAAGAAAGAAAGAAGAATGAAAGAAGAAAGAAAGAAAGAAGAAAGAAAGAAGAAAGAAAGAAGAAAGAAAGAAGAAAGAAAGATGGTAGAAAAAAAGGAAGAAAGAAGGAAGAAAGAAAGAAGAAAGAAAGAAGAAAGAAAGAAAGAAGAAAGAAAGAAGAAAAAAGAAAGAAGGAAGAAAGAAAGTAAGTAGGAAGAAAGAAGAAAGAAAGAAAAAAGAAAGAAAGAAAGAAGAAAGAAAGAAAGAAGAAAGAAAGAAAGAAGAAAGAAAGAAGAAAGAAAGAAGAAAGAAAGAACGAAGAAAGAAAGAAGAAAGAAGAAAGAAAGAAAGAAAAGAAAGAAGGAAGAAAGAAAGAAAGAAGAAATAAATAAGAAGGAAAGAAGAAGGAAAGAAGAAAGAAAGAAGAAAGAAGAAAGAAAGAAAGAAGAAAGAAAGAAAGGAGAAACAAAGAAGAAAGAAAGAAAGAAGAAAGAAAGAAAAAGAAAGAAGAAAGAAGAAAGAAAGAAAGAAGAAAGAAAGAAAGAAGAAAGAAAGAAAGAAAGAAGTAAGAAAGAAAAAAAGAAGAAAGAAAAAAGAAAGAAAGAAAGAAGAAAGAAAGAAAGAAGAAAGAAGAAAAAAAGAAAGAAGAAAGAAAGAAGAAAGAAAGAAGGTAGAAAAAAGGAAGAAAGAAGGAAGAAAGAAAGAAAAAAGAAAGAAGAAAGAAAGAAGAAATAAAGAAGAACGAAAGAAGAAAGAAAGAAAGAAGAAAGAAAGTAGAAAGAAAGAAGAAAGAAAGAAGAAATAAGAAAGAAGGAAAAAAGAAAGAAAGAAGAAAGAAAGGAGAAAAAAGAAAGAAGGAAGAAAGAAAGAAAGAAGAAAGAAAGAAGAAAGAAAAAGAAAGAAAGAAAGAAGAAAGAAAGAAAGAAGAAAGAAAGAATGAAGAAAGAAGAAAGACAGAAGAATGAATGTAGAAAGAAAGAAGAAAGAAAGAAGAAAGATAGAAGAAAGAAAGAAGAAAGAAAGAAGAAAGAAAGAAAAAAGAAAGAAAGAAAGAATAAAGAAGAAAGAAAGAAAGAAGAAATAAAGATGAAAGAAGATAGAAAGAAGAAATAAAGTAGGAAGAAAGAAAGAAGAAAGAAAGAAAGAAGAAAGAAAGAAGAAAGAAAGAAAGTAAGAAAGAAGAAGAAAGAAGAAAGAAAGAAGAAAGACGAAAGAAGAAAGAAAGAACAAAGAAAGAAGAAAGAAAAAAGAAAAAAAGAAGACAGAAAGAAAGAAGAAAGAAAGAAGAAAGAAAGAAGAAAGAAAGAAGGGAGGAAGGAAGAAAGAAAGAAAGAAAGAAAGAAGAAAGAAAGAAAGAAAAGAAAGAAGGAAGAAAGAAAGAAAGAAGAAATAAAGAAGAAAGAAAGAAGTAAGAAAGAAGAAAGATAGAAGAAAGAGAAAGAAAGAAGAAAGAAAGAAAGAATAAAGAAGAAAGAAAGAAGAAAGAAGAAAGAAGAAAGAATGAAAGAAGAAAGAAAGAAAGAAGAAAGAAAGAAAGAAGAAAGAAGAAAGAAAGAAGAAAGAAAGAAGTAAGACAGAAGTAAGAAATAAGTAAGAAACTAAGAAGAAAGAAAGAAGAAAGAAAGAAGAAAGCAAGAAGAAATAAAGAAGAAAGAAGAAAGAAAGAAGAAAGAAAGAAGAAAGAAAGAAGAAAGAAGAAAGAAAAAAGAAAGAAAGAAGAAAGAAAGAAGAGAGAAAGAAGAAAGAAAGAAGAAAGAAAGAAGAAAGAAGAAAGAAAAAGGAAAGAAGAAAGAAATAAGAAAGAAAGAAGAAAGAAAGAAGAAAGAACAAAGAACAAAGAAAGAAGAAAGAAAGAAAAAAAGAAAGAAAAAAAGAAGATAGAAAGAAAGATGAAAGAAAGAAGAAAGAAAGAAGAAACAAAGAAAGAAGAAAGAAAGAATGAGAAAGAAAGAAGGAAGAAAGAGGAAAAAAGAATAAAGGAAGAAAAATGTAAGAACAAAGAGAGAAAGAAGAAAGAAGAAAGAAAGAAGAAAGAAAGTAAGAAGAAAGAAAGAAGGAAGAAAGAAAGAAGGAAGAAAGAAGAAAGAGGTAAGAAAGAAAGAAGAAAGAAGAAAGAAGAAAGAAAGAAGAAAGAAGAAAGAAAGAAGATAGAAAAAGAAAGAAAGAAGAAAGAAAGAAGAAAGAAGTAAGAAAGAAGTAAGAAAGAAGTTAGAAAGACGTAAAAAGAAGTAACAAAGAAAGAAGAAAGAAAGAAGAAAGAATAAAGAAAGAAAGAAGAAAGAAAGAAGAAAGAAAGAAAGAAGAAAGAGGAAAGAAAGAATAAAGACAGAAGAAAGAAAGTATTAAGAAAGAACAAAGAAAGAAGGAAGAAAGAAAAAAGAAAAAAGAAAAAAAGAAGAAAGAAGAAAGAAAGAAGTAAGGAGTAAGAAAGAAGAAAGAAAAAAGAAAGAAGAAAGAAAGTAGAGAGAATAAAGAAATGAGAAAGAAAGAAGAAAGAAAGAAGAAAGAAAGAAAGAAAGAAAGAAAGAAAGAAAGAAAGAAAGAAAAAGAAAGAAAGAAAGAAAGAAGATAGAAAAAATGAAAGAAGAAATAAAGAACATAGAAGGAAGAAAGAACAAAGAAAGAAGAAAGAAAGAAGTATGAAAGAAGTAAGATAGAAGTAAGAAATATGTAAGAAAGAAAGAAGAAAGAGAGAAGAAAGAAAGAAGAAAGAAAGAAGAAAGAAAGAAAGACAGAAAGAAGAAAGAAAGAAAGAATAAAGAAGAAAGAAAGAAGAAAGAAGAAAGAAAGAAGAAGAAAGAAAGAAGTAAGAAAGAAGAAAGAAAGAAAGAAGAAAGAATTAAGAAAGAAGAAAGAAAGAAGAAAGAAAGAAAGAAGAAAGAATTAAGAAAGAAGAAAGAAAGAAGAAAGAAAGAAGAAAGAGAAGAAAGAAAGAAAGAAAGAAAAAAAGAATATAGAAAGAAAGATGAAAGAAAGAAGAAAGTAAGAAAGAAGAAAGAAAGAAGAAAGAAAGAAAGAAAGTAGGAAGAAAGAAAGAAGAAAGAAAGAAGTAAGAAAGAAGTAAGAAATAAAGAAGAAATGATGAAGAAATGAAGAAGAAAGGAAGAACGAAGAAAGAAAGAAGAAAGAAAGAAGAAAGAATGGAAGAAGAAAGAAAGAAGAAAGAAAGAAATAAGAAAGAAATTAAGAAGAAAGAAAGAAAGAAGAAAGAAAGAAGAAAGAAAGAAAGAAGGAAGAAAGAAGGTAGAAAAAAGGAAGAAAGAAGGAAGAAAGAAAGAAGAAAGAAAGAAGAAAGAAAGAAGAAATAAAGAAGAACGAAAGAAAGAAGAATGAAAGTAGAAAGAAAGAAGAAAGAAAGAAGAAATAAGAAAGAAGCAAAAAAAAGAAAGAAGAAAGAAAGAAGAAAAAAGAAAGAAGGAAGAAAGAAAGAAAGAAGAAAGAAGAAAGAAAGAAGAAAGAAAGAAAGAAAGAAGAAAGAAAGAAAGAAGAAAGAAAGAAAGAAGAAAGAAAGAAGAAAGAAAGAAGAAAGAAAGAAGAAAGAAAGAAGGAAGAAAGAAAAAAGAAAGAAAGAAAGAATAAAGAAAAAAGAAAGAACGAAGAAAGAAAGAAGAAAGAAGAAAGAAAGAAAGAAAAGAAAGAAGGAAGAAAGAAAGAAAGAAGAAATAAATAAGAAGGAAAGAAGAAGGAAAGAAGAAAGAAAGAAGAAAGAAGAAAGAAAGAAAGAAGAAAGAAGAAAGAAAGAAAGAAGAAAGAAAGAAGAAAGAAAGAAGGTAGAAAAAAGGAAGAAAGAAGGAAGAAAGAAAAAGAAAGAAAGAAGAAATAAGAAAGAAGGAAAAAAGAAAGAAAGAAGAAAGAAAGAAGAAAAAAGAAAGAAGGAAGAAAGAAAGAAAGAAGAAAGAAAGAAGAAAGAAAGAAAGAAGAAAGCAAGAAAGAAAGAAAAGAAAGAAAGAAAGAAGAAATAAAGAAAGAAGAAAGAAAGAAGAAAGAAGAAAGAAAGAAGAATGAAAGAAGAAAGAAAGAAGAAAGAAAGAAGAAAGAAAGAAGAAAGAAAGAAGAAAGAAAGAAGAAAGATAGAAGAAAGAAAGAAGAAAGAAAGAAAAAAGAAAGAAAGAAAGAATACAGAAGAAAGAAAGAAGAAAGAAAGAACGAAGAAAGAAAGATGAAAGAAGAAAGAAAGAAGAAATAAAGTAGGAAGAAAGAAAGAAGAAAGAAAGAAAGAAAGAAGAAAGAAGAAAGAAAGAAGAAAGAAAGAAGAAAGACGAAAGAAGAAAGAAAGAACAAAGAAAGAAGAAAGAAAGAAAAAAGAAAGAAAGAAGACAGAAAGAAAGAAGAAAGAAAGAAGAAAGAAACAAGAAAGAAAGAAGGGAGGAAGGAAGAAAGAAAGAAAGAAAGAAGAAAGATAGAAGAAAGAAAGAAAGAAGAAAGAAAGAAAGAAGAAAGAAAGAAGAAAGAAAGAATGAAGAAAGAAAGAAGAAAGAAAGAATGAAGAATGAAAGAAGAAAGAAAGAAGAAAGAAAGAAGAAAGAAAGAAAGAAAGAAAGAAAGAAAGAAGAAAGAAAGAAGAAAAAAGAAAGAAAGAAGAAAGAAAGAAGAAAGAAAGAATTAAGAAAGAAAGATGAAAGAAGAAAGAAAGAAGAAATAAAGTAGGAAGAAAGAAAGAAGAAAGAAAGAAAGAACAAAGAAAGAAGAAAGAAAGAAAGAATAAAGAAAGAAGTAAGAAAGAAGTAAGAAAGAAAGAAGAAAGAAAGAAGAAAGAAACAAGAAAGAAAGAAGGGAGGAAGGAAGAAAGAAAGAAAGAAAGAAGAAACAAAGAAGAAAGAAAGAAAGAAGAAAGAAAGAAAGAAGAAAGAAAGAAGAAAGAAAGAAGAAAGAAAGAAAGAAAGAAAGAAAGAAAGAAAGAAGAAAGAAAGAAGAAAGAAGAAAGAAGAAAGAAGAAAGAAAGAAGAAAGAAAGAACGAAGAAAGAAGAAAGAAGAAAGAAAGAAAGAAAAGAAAGAAGGAAGAAAGAAAGAAAGAAAAAATAAATAAGAAGGAAAGAAGAAAGAAAGAAGAAAGAAAGAAGAAAGAAGAAAGAAAGAAAGAAGAAAGAAAGAAGAAAGAAAAAAAGAAGTAAGAAAGAAACAAAGAAGAAAGAAAGAAAGAAGAAAGAGAGAAAGAAGAAAGAAAGAAGAAAGAAAGAAGAACGAAAGAAGAAAGAAAGAAAGAAGAAAGAAAGAATTAAGAAACAAGTAGGAAAGAAGTAAAAAAGAAGTAAGAAAGAAGTAAGAAAGAAGAAAGAAATAAGAAGGAAAGAAGAAAGAAAGAAGAAAGAAAGGAGAAAGAAGAAAGAAAGAAAGAAAGAAGAAAGAAAGAAAGAAGAAACAAAGAAGAAAGAAAGAAGAAAGAAAGAAAGAAGAAAGAAAGAAGAAAGAAAGAAGGTAGAAAAAAAGGAAGAAAGAAGGAAGAAAGAAAGAAGAAAGAAAGGAGAAAGAAAGAGGAAATAAAGAAGAACGAAAGAAGAAAGAAAGAAAGAAGAAAGAAAGAAGAAAGAAAGAAAGAAGAAACAAAGAAGAAAGAAAGAAGAAATAAATAAGAAGGAAAGTAGAAAGAAAGAAGAAAGAAGAAAGAAAGAAAGAAGAAAGAAAGAAGAAAGGAAGAAAGAAGTAAGAAAGAAAGAAAGAAGAAAGAAAGAAAGAAGAAAGAGAGAAAGAAGAAAGAAAGAAGAAAGAAAGAAGAACGAAAGAAGAAAGAAAGAAGAAAGAAAGAAGGTAGAAAAAAAGGAAGAAAGAAGGAAGAAAGAAAGAAGAAAGAAAGAAGAAAGAAAGAAGAAATAAAGAAGAACGAAAGAAGAAAGAAAGAAAGAAGAAAGAAAGTAGAAAGAAAGAAAGAAGAAAGAAAGAAGAAATAAGAAAGAAGGAAAAAAGAAAGAAAGAAGAAAGAAAGAAGAAAAAAGAAAGAAGGAAGAAAGAAAGTAAGAAGGAAGAAAGAAGAAAGAAAGAAAAAAGAAAGAAAGAAAGAAGAAAGAAAGAAAGAAGAAAGAAAGAAAGAAGAAAGAAAGAAGAAAGAAAGAAGAAAGAAAGAACGAAGAAAGAAAGAAGAAAGAAGAAAGAAAGAAAGAAAAGAAAAAAGGAAGAAAGAAAGAAAGAAGAAATAAATAAGAAGGAAAGAAGAAGGAAAGAAGAAAGAAAGAAGAAAGAAGAAAGAAAGAAAGAAGAAAGAAAGAAAGGAGAAACAAGGAAGAAAGAAAGAAAGAAGAAAGAAAGAAAGAAGAAAGAAGAAAGAAAGAAAGAAGAAAGAAAGAAAGAAGAAAGAAAGAAAGAAAGAAGTAAGAAAGAAAAAAAGAAGAAAGAAAAAAGAAAGAAAGAAAGAAGAAAGAAAGAAGAAGAAAGAAGAAAGAAAGAAAGAAGAAAGAAAGAAGAAAGAAAGAAGGTAGAAAAAAGGAAGAAAGAAGGAAGAAAGAAAGAAGAAAGAAAGAAGAAAGAAAGAAGAAATAAAGAAGAACGAAAGAAGAAAGAAAAAAGAAGAAAGAAAGTAGAACGAAAGAAAGAAGAAAGAAAGAAGAAATAAGAGAGAAGGAAAAAAGAAAGAAACAAGAAAGAAAGGAGAAAAAAGAAAGAAGGAAGAAAGAAAGAAAGAAGAAAGAAAGAAGAAAGAAAAAGAAAGAAAGAAAGAAGAAAGAAAGAAAGAAGAAAGAGAGAAAGAAGAAAGAAAGAAGAAAGAAAGAAGAACCAAAGAAGAAAGAAAGAAAGAAAGAAGAAAGAAAGAATTAAGAAAGAAGTAGGAAAGAAGTAAAAAAGAAGTAAGAAAGAAGTAAGAAAGAAGAAAGAAATAAGAAGGAAAGAAGAAAGAAAGAAGAAAGAAAGAAGAAAGAAGAAAGAAAGAAAGAAGAAAGAAAGAAAGAAGAAACAAAGAAGAAAGAAAGAAGAAATAAAGAAGAAAGAAGAAAGAAAGAAAGAAAAAATAAAGCAAGAAGAAAGAAAGAAAGAAAGAAGTAAGAAAGAAAGAAAGAATAAAGAAAGCAGAAAGAAAGAAAGAAGAAAGAAAGAAGAAAGAAAGAAGAAAGAAGAAAGAAAGAAGAAAGAAGAAAGAAAGAAGAAAGAAAGAAGAAAGAAAGAAAGAATAAAGAAGAAAGAAAGAAGAAAGAAAGAACGAAGAAAGAAGAAAGAAGAAAGAAAGAAAGAAAAGAAAGAAGGAAGAAAGAAAGAAAGAAAAAATAAATAAGAAGGAAAGAAGAAAGAAAGAAGAAAGAAAGAAGAAAGAAGAAAGAAAGAAAGAAGAAAGAAAGAAAGAAGAAAGAAAGAAGAAAGAAAGAAAGAAGAAATAAATAAGAAGGAAAGAAGAAAGAAAGAAGAAAGAAGAAAGAAAGAAGAAAGAAAGAAGAAAGAAAGAAAGAAGTAAGAAAGAAAGAAAGAAGAAAGAAAGAAAGAAGAAAGAGAGAAAGAAGAAAGAAAGAAGAAAGAAAGAAGAACGAAAGAAGAAAGAAAGAAAGAAGAAAGAAAGAATTAAGAAAGAAGAACGAAAGAAGTAAAAAAGAAGTAAGAAAGAAGTAAGAAAGAAGAAAGAAATAAGAAGGAAAGAAAAAGAAAGAAGAAAGAAAGAAGAAAGAAGAAAGAAAGAAAGAAGAAACAAAGAAGAAAGAAAGAAGAAAGAAAGAAGAAAGAAGAAAGAAAGAAAGAAAGAAAAAATAAAGCAAGAAGAAAGAAAGAAAGAAAGAAGTAAGAAAGAAAGAAAGAATAAAGAAAGCAGAAAGAAAGAAAGAAGAAAGAAAGAAGAAAGAAAGAAGAAAGAAAGAAAGAAGAAAGAAAGAAGAAAGAAAGAAGAAAGAAAGATGGTAGAAAAAAAGGAAGAAAGAAGGAAGAAAGAAAGAAGAAAGAAAGAAGAAAGAAAGAAGAAATAAAGAAGAACGAAAGAAGAAAGAAAGAAAGAAGAAAGAAAGTAGAAAGAAAGAAAGAAGAAAGAAAGAAGAAATAAGAAAGAAGGAAAAAAGAAAGAAAGAAGAAAGAAAGAAGAAAAAAGAAAGAAGGAAGAAAGAAAGTAAGAAGGAAGAAAGAAGAAAGAAAGAAAAAAGAAAGAAAGAAAGAAGAAAGAAAGAAGAAAGAAAGAAAGAAGAAAGAAAGAAGAAAGAAAGAAGAAAGAAAGAACGAAGAAAGAAAGAAGAAAGAAGAAAGAAGAAAGAAAGAAAGAAAAGAAAGAAGGAAGAAAGAAAGAAAGAAGAAATAAATAAGAAGGAAAGAAGAAGGAAAGAAGAAAGAAAGAAGAAAGAAGAAAGAAAGAAAGAAGAAAGAAAGAAAGGAGAAACAAAGAAGAAAGAAAGAAGAAGAAAGAAAGAAGAAAGAAAGAAGAAAGAAGAAAGAAAGAAAGAAGAAAGAAAGAAAGAAGAAAGAAAGAAAGAAAGAAGTAAGAAAGAAAAAAAGAAGAAAGAAAAAAGAAAGAAAGAAAGAAGAAAGAAAGAAAGAAGAAAGAAGAAAAAAGAAAGAAGAAAGAAAGAAGAAAGAAAGAAGGTAGAAAAAAGGAAGAAAGAAGGAAGAAAGAAAGAAGAAAGAAAGAAGAAAGAAAGAAGAAATAAAGAAGAACGAAAGAAGAAAGAAAGAAAGAAGAAAGAAAGTAGAAAGAAAGAAAGAAGAAAGAAAGAAGAAATAAGAAAGAAGGAAAAAAGAAAGAAAGAAGAAAGAAAGGAGAAAAAAGAAAGAAGGAAGAAAGAAAGAAAGAAGAAAGAAAGAAGAAAGAAAAAGAAACAAAGAAAGAAGAAAGAAAGAAAGAAGAAAGAAAGAAGAAAGAAAGAAGAAAGACAGAAGAATGAATGTAGAAAGAAAGAAGAAAGAAAGAAGAAAGAAGAAAGAAAGAAGAAAGAAAGAAGAAAGAAAGAAAAAAGAAAGAAAGAAAGAATAAAGAAGAAAGAAAGAAGAAAGAAAGAACGAAGAAATAAAGATGAAAGAAGATAGAAAGAAGAAATAAAGTAGGAAGAAAGAAAGAAGAAAGAAAGAAAGAAGAAAGAAAGAAGAAAGAAAGAAAGAAGTAAGAAAGAAGAAGAAAGAAGAAAGAAAGAAGAAAGAAAGAAAAAAGAAAGAAAGAAGAAAGAAAGAAGAAAGACGAAAGAAGAAAGAAAGAACAAAGAAAGAAGAAAGAAAATAGAAAAAAAGAAGACAGAAAGAAAGAAGAAAGAAAGAAGAAAGAAAGAAGAAAGAAAGAAGGGAGGAAGGAAGAAAGAAAGAAAGAAAGAAAGAAGAAAGAAAGAAAGAAAAGAAAGAAGGAAGAAAGAAAGAAATAAGAAATAAAGAAGAAAGAAAGAAGTAAGAAAGAAGAAAGATAGAAGAAAGAGAAAGAAAGAAGAAAGAAAGAAAGAATAAAGAAGAAAGAAAGAAGAAAGAAGAAAGAAGAAAGAATGAAAGAAGAAAGAAAGAAGTAAGAAAGAAGAAAAAAAAAAGAAAGAAAGAAGAAAGAAAGAAAGAAGAAAGAAAGAAAGAAGAAAGAAAGAAAGAAGAAAGAAGAAAGAAAGAAGAAAGAAAGAAGTAAGACAGAAGTAAGAAATAAGTAAGAAACTAAGAAGAAAGAAAGAAGAAAGAAAGAAGAAAGCAAGAAGAAATAAAGAAGAAAGAAGAAAGAAAGGAGAAAGAAGGAAGAAAGAAAGAAGAAAGAAGAAAGAAAAAAGAAAGAAAGAAGAAAGAAAGAAGAGAGAAAGAAGAAAGAAAGAAGAAAGAAAGAAGAAAGAAGAAAGAAAAAGGAAAGAAGAAAGAAATAAGAAAGAAAGAAGAAAGAAAGAAGAAAGAACAAAGAACAAAGAAAGAAGAAAGAAAGAAAGAAAGAAGAAAGAAAAAAAGAAGATAGAAAGAAAGATGAAAGAAAGAAGAAAGAAAGAAGAAACAAAGAAAGAAGAAAGAAAGAATGAGAAAGAAAGAAGGAAGAAAGAGGAAAAAAGAATAAAGGAAGAAAAATGTAAGAACAAAGAGAGAAAGAAGAAAGAAGAAAGAAAGAAGAAAGAAAGTAAGAAGAAAGAAAGAAGGAAGAAAGAAAGAAGGAAGAAAGAAGAAAGAGGTAAGAAAGAAAGAAGAAAGAAGAAAGAAGAAAGAAGAAAGAAGAAAGAAGAAAGAAAGAAGAAAGAAGAAAGAAAGAAGATAGAAAAAGAAAGAAAGAAGAAGAAAGAAGAAAGAAGTAAGAAAGAAGTAAGAAAGAAGTTAGAAAGAAGTAAAAAGAAGTAACAAAGAAAGAAGAAAGAAGAAGAAAGAATAAAGAAAGAAAGAAGAAAGAAAGAAGAAAGGAAGAAGAAGAAAGAAAGAAGAAAGAGGAAAGAAAGAATAAAGACAGAAGAAAGAAAGTATTAAGAAAGAACAAAGAAAGAAGGAAGAAAGAAAAAAGAAAACAGAAAAAAAGAAGAAAGAAGAAAGAAAGAAGTAAGGAGTAAGAAAGAAGAAAGAAAAAAGAAAGAAGAAAGAAAGTAGAGAGAATAAAGAAATGAGAAAGAAAGAAGAAAGAAAGAAGAAAGAAAGAAAGAAAGAAAGAAAGAAAGAAAGAAAGAAAGAAAGAAAGAAGATAGAAAAAATGAAAGAAGAAATAAAGAACATAGAAGGAAGAAAGAACAAAGAAAGAAGAAAGAAAGAAGTATGAAAGAAGTAAGATAGAAGTAAGAAATATGTAAGAAAGAAAGAAGAAAGAGAGAAGAAAGAAGAAAGAAAGAAGAAAGAAAGAAAGACAGAAAGAAGAAAGAAAGAAAGAATAAAGAAGAAAGAAAGAAGAAAGAAGAAAGAAAGAAGAAGAAAGAAAGAAGTAAGAAAGAAGAAAGAAAGAAAGAAGAAAGAATTAAGAAAGAAGAAAGAAAGAAGAAAGAAAGAAAGAAGAAAGAATTAAGAAAGAAGAAAGAAAGAAGAAAGAAAGAAGAAAGAGAAGAAAGAAAGAAAGAAAGAAAAAAAGAATATAGAAAGAAAGATGAAAGAAAGAAGAAAGTAAGAAAGAAGAAAGAAAGAAGAAAGAAAGAAAGAAAGTAGGAAGAAAGAAGAAGAAAGAAAGAAGGAAGAAAGAAGAAAAAAGAATAAAGAAGAAAAAAAGTAAGAAGAAAGAGAGAAGGAAGAAAGAAGAAAGAAAGAAGAATGAAAGAAAGAAATTAAGAAGAAAGAAAGAAGAGAGAAGTTAGAAAGAAAGAAGAAAGAAGAAAGAAAAAAGAAAGAAAGAAGAAAGAAGAATGAAAGAAAGAAATTAAGAAGAAAGAAATAAAGAAGAAAGAAAGAAGAATTAAAGAAGAAAGAAGTAAGAAAAAGTAAAAAAGAAAGAAGAAAGAAAGAAATAACAAAGAAGAAGTAAGAAAGAATTAAGAAAGAAGGAAGAAAGAAAGAAGAAAGAGAGTAGAAAGAAGAAATAAAGAAGAAAGAAATAAGAAAGAAAGAAGAAAGAAAGAAGAAAGAAGAAAGAAGAAAAAAAGAAGTAAGAAAGAAAGAAGAAAGAAAGAAGAAAGAAAGGAAGAAGAAAGAAAGAAGTAAGAAAGAAGAAAGAAAGAAAAAAAAAGAATAAACAAAGAAAGAAAGAAAGAAGAATGAAAGAAAGAAATTAGAAGAAAGAAAGAAGAAAGAAAGAAGAAAGAAAGAAGAAAGAAAGAAAGGAATAAAGAAGAAAGAAAGAAGAAAGAGAGGAAGAAGAAAGAAAGAAGAAAGAATGAAGAAAGAAAGACGAAAGAAAGAAGAGAGAAAGAAGGAAGAGGGGAAGAAGAAAGAAAGAAGAAGAAGAAAGAAAAAAAGAAGAAAGAAAGAAGTAAGACAGAAGTAAGAAATAAGTAAGAAACTAAGAAGAAAGAAAGAAGAAAGAAAGAAGAAAGCAAGAGAAATAAAGAAGAAAGAAGAAAGAAAGAAGAAAGAAGAAGAAAGAAAGAAGAAAGAAGAAAGAAAAAGAAAGAAAGAAGAAAGAAAGAAGAGAGAAAGAAGAAAGAAAGAAGAAAGAAAGAAGAAAGAAGAAAGAAAAAGGAAAGAAGAAAGAAATAAGAAAGAAAGAAGAAAGAAAGAAGAAAGAACAAAGAACAAAGAAAGAAGAAAGAAAGAAAGAAAGAAAGAAAAAAAGAAGATAGAAAGAAAGATGAAAGAAAGAAGAAAGAAAGAAGAAACAAAGAAAGAAGAAAGAAAGAATGAGAAAGAAAGAAGGAAGAAAGAGGAAAAAAGAATAAAGGAAGAAAAATGTAAGAACAAAGAGAGAAAGAAGAAAGAAGAAAGAAAGAAGAAAGAAAGTAAGAAGAAAGAAAGAAGGAAGAAAGAAAGAAGGAAGAAAGAAGAAAGAGGTAAGAAAGAAAGAAGAAAGAAGAAAGAAGAAAGAAGAAAGAAGAAAGAAGAAAGAAAGAAGAAAGAAGAAAGAAAGAAGATAGAAAAAGAAAGAAAGAAGAAAGAAGAAGAAAGAAGTAAGAAAGAAGTAAGAAAGAAGTAGAAAGAAGTAAAAGAAGTAACAAAGAAAGAAGAAAGAAAGAAGAAAGAATAAAGAAAGAAAGAAGAAAGAAAGAAGAAAGAAAGAAGAAAGAAAGAAAGAAGAAAGAGGAAAGAAAGAAGAAAGAGGAAAGAAAGAATAAAGACAGAAGAAAGAAAGTATTAAGAAAGAACAAAGAAAGAAGGAAGAAAGAAAAAAGAAAACAGAAAAAAAGAAGAAAGAAGAAAGAAAGAAGTAAGGAGTAAGAAAGAAGAAAGAAAAAAGAAAGAAGAAAGAAAGTAGAGAGAATAAAGAAATGAGAAAGAAAGAAGAAAGAAAGAAGAAGAAAGAAAGAAAGAAAGAAAGAAAGAAAGAAAGAAAGAAAGAAAGAAAGAAAGAAGATAGAAAAAAGAAAGAAGAAATAAAGAACATAGAAGGAAGAAAGAACAAAGAAAGAAGAAAGAAAGAAGTATGAAAGAAGTAAGATAGAAGTAAGAAATATGTAAGAAAGAAAGAAGAAAGAGAGAAGAAAGAAGAAAGAAAGAAGAAAGAAAGAAAGACAGAAAGAAGAAAGAAAGAAAGAATAAAGAAGAAAGAAAGAAGAAAGAAGAAAGAAAGAAGAAGAAAGAAAGAAGTAAGAAAGAAGAAGAAAGAAAGAAGAAAGATTAAGAAAGAAGAAAGAAAGAAGAAAGAAGAAAGAAGAAAGATTAAGAAAGAAGAAAGAAAGAAGAAAGAAGAAGAAAGAGAAGAAAGAAAGAAAGAAAGAAAAAAAGAATATAGAAAGAAAGATGAAAGAAAGAAGAAAGTAAGAAAGAAGAAAGAAAGAAGAAAGAAAGAAAGAATGTAGGAAGAAAGAAAGAAGAAAGAAAGAAGGAAGAAGAAGAAAAAAGAATAAAGAAAGAAAAAAAGTAAGAAGAAAGAGAGAAGGAAGAAAGAAGAAAGAAAGAAGAATGAAAGAAAGAAATAAGAAGAAAGAAAGAAGAGAGAAGTTAGAAAGAAAGAAGAAAGAAGAAAGAAAAAAGAAAGAAGAAGAAGAAGATGAAGAAAGAAATTAAGAAGAAAGAAATAAAGAAGAAAGAAAGAAGAATTAAAGAAGAAAGAAGTAAGAAAAAAGTAAAAAGAAAGAAGAAAGAAAGAAATAACAAAGAAGAAGTAAGAAAGAATTAAGAAAGAAGGAAGAAAGAAAGAAGAAAGAAGAAAGAGAGTAGAAAGAAGAAATAAAGAAGAAAGAAATAAGAAAGAAAGAAGAAAGAAAGAAGAAAGAAAGAAGAAAGAAGACAAAAAGAAGTAAGAAAGAAAGAAGAAAGAAAGAAGAAAGAAAGGAAGAAGAAAGAAAGAAGTAAGAAAGAAGAAAGAAAGAAAAAAAAAGAATAAACAAAGAAAGAAAGAAAGAAGAATGAAAGAAAGAAATTAAGAAGAAAGAAAGAAGGAAGAAAGAAGAATGAAAGAAAGAAATTAAGAAGAAAGAAAGAAGAAAGAAAGAAGAAAGAAAGAAAGGAATAAAGAAGAAAGAAAGAAGAAAGAGAGGAAGAAGAAAGAAAGAAGAAAGAATGAAGAAAGAAAGACGAAAGAAAGAAGAGAGAAAGAAGGAAGAGGGAAGAAGAAAGAAAGAAGAAAGAAGAAAGAAAAAAAGAAGAAAGAAAGAAGAAAGAAAGAAGAAAGAAAGAACAAAGAAAGAAAAAAGAAAGAAAGAAGACAGAAAGAAAGAAGAAAGAAACAAGAAAGAATGAAGGAAGGAAGGAAGAAAGAAAGAAAGAAAGAAAGGAAGAAGAAAAAAAGAAAGAAAAGTAAGAGGAAGAAAGAAAGAATGAAGAAAGAAAGAAGGAAGAAAGAAGTAAGAAAGAAGTAAGAAAGAAGTAAATAAGAAAGAAGAAAGAAAGACAGAAGAAAGAAAGAAGAGAGAAAGAAGAAAGAAAGAAGAAAGAAAGAAAGAATAAAGAAAGAAGTAAGAAAGAAGTAAGAAAGGAAGAAGAAAGAAAGAAGAAATAAAGAAGAAAGAAACAAGAAAGAAAGAAGGAAGGAAGAAAGAAAGAAAGAAAGAAGAAAGAAAGAAAGAAGAAACAAAGAAGAAGGAAAGAAGAAAAAAAGAAGGAAAAAAGAACAAAGAAGAAAGAAAGAAGAAAGAGAGAAAGAATAAAGAAAGAAGTAAGAAAGAAGTAAGAAAGAAAGAAGAAAGAAAGTAGAAAGAAACAAGAAAGAAAGAAGGAATGAAGGAAGAAAGAAAGAAGAAAGAAAGAAAGTAAAGAAAGAAGGAATAAAGAAAGAAAGAAGAAATAAAGAAGAAAGAAAGAAGAAAGAAAGAAGAAAGAAGAAAGAAAGAAAGAAGAAAGAATGAAAGAAGAAAGGAAGAAGAAAGAAAGAAAGAAGAAAGAAAGATGAAAGAAAGAAATAAGAAAGAAATCAAGAAGAAAGAAAGAAAGAAGAAAGAAAGAAGAAAGAAAGAAGTAGAAAGAAAGAAGAAAGAATGAAAGAAGAAAGAAAGAGGAAAGAAAGAAGAAAGAAAGAAGAAAGAAAGAAGAAAGAAAGAAATAAGAAATAAGGAAAGAAGAAAGAAAGAAAGAAGAAAGAAAGAAAGAAGACAGACAGTAGAAAGAAAGAAAGAAGAAAGAAAGAAAGAAGAAAGAAAGAAGAAAGAAAGAATGAAGAAAGAAAGAAGAAACAAAGAATGAGAAAAAGAAGAAAGAACGTATAAAGAATGAAGAAAGAAAGAAGAAAGAAAGAAGAAAGAATGAAGAAAGAAAGAAGAAAGAAAGAAAGAAGAAGAAAGAAAGAAGACAGACAGTAGAAAGAAAGAAAGAAGAAGAAAGAAAGAAGAAAGAAAGAAGAAAGAAAGAATGAAGAAAGAAAGAAGAAACAAAGAATGAAGAAAAAGAAGAAAGAACGTATAAAGAATGAAGAAAGAAAGAAGAAAGAAAGAAGAAAGAATGAAGAAAGAAAGAAGAAAGAAAGAAGAAGAAAGAAAGAAGAAAGAAAGTACAAAGAAAAAAGAAAGAAAGAAGAAAGAAGAAAGAAAGAAAGAAGAAAGAAAGAAAGAAGAAAGAAAGAAGGAAAGAAGAAAGAAGGAAGAAAAAAGAAAGAAAAAGAAAGAAAGAAAGAAGAAAGAAAGAAGAAAGAAAGAAAGAAAGAAAGAAGAAGAAAGAAGAAAGAAGAAAGAAAGAAGAAAGAAAGAAGGAAGAAAAAAGGAAGAAAGAAGGAAGAAAGAAAGAAGAAAGAAAGAAGAAAAAAAGAAGAAATAAAGAAGAACGAAAGAAGAAAGAAAGAAAGAAGAAAGAAAGTAGAAAGAAAGATAGAAGAAAGAAAGAAGAAATAAGAAAGAAGGAAAAAAGAAAGAAAGAAGAAAGAAAGAAGAAAAAGAAAGAAGAAGAAAGAAAGAAAGAAAGAAAGAAGAAAGAAAGAAAGAATAAAGAGAAAAGAAAGAAGAAAGAAAGAAGAATGAAAGAAGAAAGAAAGAAGAAAGAAAGAAGACAGAAAGAAAGAAGAAAGAAAGAAGAAAGAAAGAAGAAAGAAAGAAGGGAGGAAGGAAGAAAGAAAGAAAGAAAGAAAGAAAGAAGAAATAAAGAAGAAAGAAAGAAGTAAGAAAGAAGAAAGATAGAAGAAAGAGAAAGAAAGAAGAAAGAAAGAAAGAAGAAAGAAAGAAGAAAGAAAGAAGAAAGAAATCGAAAGAAGAAAGAAAGAAAGAAGTAAGTAGAAGGAAAGAAGAGAGATGAAAGAAAAAGAAAGAAAGAAGTAAGAAAGAAGTAAGAAATAAAGAAGAAATGATGAAGAAATGAAGAAGAAAGGAAGAAAGAAGAAAGAAAGAACGAGAAAGAAGAAGAAAGAAAGAAGAAAGAATGGAAGAAGAAAGAAGAAGAAAGAAAGAAATAAGAAAGAAAGGAAGAAGAAAGAAAGAAAGAAGAAAGAAAGAAGAAAGAAGAAAGAAACAAGAAAGAAATAAGAAAGAAAGAAGTAATAAAGAAATAAGAAAGAAGAAAGAAAGAAGAAAGAAAGAAGTAGGAAAGAAAGATGTGTAAATAAAGAAAAAGAAGGAAAGAGAAAGAAAAAGAAAGAAGAAGACAGAAAGAAGAAAGAGAGAAAGAAGAAAGAAGATAGAAAGAAGAAAGAAGAAGAAAAAGAAGAAGAAAGAATAAAGAAGAAGAAGAAAGAAGAAGAATACAGAAGATAAAGAAGAAAGAAGAGAAAGAAATAAGAAAGAAAGAAAGAAAAAAGAAGAAAGGAAGGAGAAAGGAAGAAAAAAGAAAGAATGAAGAAGAAAGAAAGAAATTAGTAAGAAGAAGGAAGAGGAGAGATGAAAGAAAGAAGAAAGAAAGAAGTAAGAAAGAAGTAAGAAATAAAGAAGAAAGGATGAAGAAAGGAAGAAAGAAGAAAGAAAGAAGAAAAAGAAAGAAGGAAGAAAGAAAGTAAGAAGAAAGAAAGAAGAAAGAAAGAAAGAAGAAAGAAAGAAAGAAGAAGAAAGAAAGAAGAAGAAAGAAGGAAGGAAGGAGAAAGAAAGAAAGAAAGAAGAAAGAAAGAAAGAAGAGAAAGAAGGAAGAAAGAAAGCAAGAAGAAATAAAGAAGAAAGAAAGAATTAAGAAAGAAGTAAGAAAGAAGTAAAAAAGAAGAAAGAAGTAAGAAAGAAGAAATAAAGAAAAAGGAAAGAAGAAAGAAAGAAGAAAGAAGAAAGAAAGAAAGAAGAAAGAAGAAAGAAGAAAAGAAAGAAGAAAGAAAGAAAGAAGAAAGAAAGAAGAAAGAAGAAAGAAAGAAAGAAGAGAGAATGAAAGAAGAAAGAAAGAAAGAAAGAAGAAAGAAAGAAGAAAGAAAGAAGAAAGAAAGAAGAAAGAAAGAAAGAAAGAAAGAAGAAAGAAAGAAGAAAAAAGAAAGAAAGAAAGAAGAAAGAAAGAAAGAAGAAAGAAAGAAGAAAGAAAGAAGAAAGAAAGAAAGAAGAAAGAAAGAAGAAAGAAAGAAAGAAGAAGAAAGAAAGAAGAAAGAAAGAAGAAGGAAAGAAGAAAGAAAGAAAGAAGAAAGAAAGAAAGAAAGAAAGAAGAAAGAAAGAAGAAAGAAGAAAGAAAGAAGAAAGAAAGAAGAAAGAAAGAAATAAGAGAGAAAGAAAGAAGAAAGAAAGAAGAAGAAAGAAAGAAGAAAAAAGAAAGAAAGAAAGAAGAAAGAAAGAAGAAAAAAGAAAGAAAGAAAGAAGAAGAAACAAAGAAGAAAGAAAGAAAGAAGAAAGAAGAAAGAAAGAAAGAAGAAAGAAAGAAGAAAGAAAGAAAGAAGTAAGAAAGAAAGAAAGAAGAAAGAAAGAAAGAAGAAAGAAAGAAGAAAGAAAGAAAGAAAGAAAGAAAGAAAGAAAGAAAGAAGAAAGAAAGAAGAAAGAAGAAAGAAAGAAGAAAGAAAGAAGAAAGAAAGAAGAAAGAAAGAAAGAATAAAGAAGAAGAAAGAAGAAAGAAAGAACCAAGAAAGAAGAAAGAAGAAAGAAAGAAAGAAAAGAAAGAAGAAAGAAAGAAAGAAAAAATAAATAAGAAGGAAAGAAGAAAGAAAGAAGAAAGAAAGAAGAAAGAAGAAAGAAAGAAAGAAGAAAGAAAGAAAGAAGAAACAAAGAAGAAAGAAAGAAAGAAGAAATAAATAAGAAGGAAAGAAGAAAGAAAGAAGAAAGAAGAAAGAGAGAAAGAAGAAAGAAAGAAGAAAGAAAGAAGAACGAAAGAAGAAAGAAAGAAAGAAAGAAGAAGAAAGAAAGAAGAAAGAAAGAGAAGAAAGAAGAAAGAAAGAACGAAGAAGAAAGAAGAAAGAAGAAAGAAAGAAAGAAAAGAAAGAAGGAAGAAAGAAAGAAAGAAGAAATAATAAGAAGGAAAGAAGAAGGAAAGAAGAAGAAAGAAGAAAGAAGAAGAAAGAAAGAAGAAGAAAGAAAGGAGAAACAAGAAGAAGAAAGAAAGAAGAAAGAAGAAGAAAGAAAGAAGAAAGAAGAAGAAAGAAAGAAGAAAGAAAGAAAGAAGAAAGAAAGAAAGAAAGAAGTAAGAAAGAAAAAGAAGAAAGAAGAAAAGAAAGAAAGAAAGAAGAAAGAAAGAAAGAAGAAAGAAGAAAGAAAGAAAGAAGAAAGAAAGAAGAAAGAAAGAAGGTAGAAAAAAGGAAGAAAGAAGGAAGAAAGAAAGAAGAAAGAAAGAAGAAAGAAAGAAGAAATAAAGAAGAACGAAAGAAGAAAGAAAGGAAGAAGAAAGAAAGTAGAAAGAAAGAAAGAAGAAAGAAAGAAGAAATAAGAAAGAAGGAAAAAAGAAAGAAAGAAGAAAGAAAGGAGAAAAAAGAAAGAAGGAAGAAAGAAAGAAAGAAGAAAGAAAGAAGAAAGAAAAAGAAAGAAAGAAAGAAGAAAGAAAGAAAGAAGAAAGAAGAAAGAAAGAAGAAAGACAGAAGAATGAATGTAGAAAGAAAGAAGAAAGAAAGAAGAAAGAAGAAAGAAAGAAGAATGAAAGAAGAAAGAAAGAAGAAAGAAAGAAAAAAAGAAAGAAAGAAAGAAGAAAGAAGAAAGAAAGAAGAAAGAAAGAACGAAGAAATAAAGATGAAAGAAGATAGAAAGAAGAAATAAAGTAGGAAGAAAGAAAGAAGAAAGAAAGAAAGAAGAAAGAAAGAAGAAA